>NW_017728919.1:599589-604043 GCF_001723895.1 Crocodylus porosus | reverse complement strand
CCCCATAGAAGCTGTGCCTGGGCATCAGCATCCCATCCTCCTCCCCCACAAGGCAGACTTACACTGGGATCGTCCATCGGGCTGTACCTCTTCACCACCTGGCCCTGCTGGTCAATAAGGAACTGTGGGATCAGAGAAGACACATGAGCCAGTGTGCAGGGCCAGAAGCACCTGTAGCCCTAGTGCACAGGTCCCCAAGCTGGAGCCCATGGCTGTGGCCAGACCAGGGCAACTTCTCTCCCTTTGCCCAAGAGCAAGGCTCACTACATCCCACTTTTTGCAGCTCTCTGCTGCTCTCCCCCAGCTCATCTCCTGGGATCCCGCAGGATCACACTGGTTGAGACTTTCCCAAGCCGAACCCCCATGAGAAGAGAGCCAAGTCCTACCTTTGTGAAGTTCCACTTTATTGCACTAGGAGAAAGAGAGAACGTCAGTGAGATGGCAGCTGGCACAGCCATTCCCATTGCTACAGACATTGCTCAGCCCCACCGCCAGCCCTGGCACTGCCTGGGGACTTCCTGCAACCCAGCTGGGGCAAGCACACCCCCTCCCCTCGCAGCCCTGGTGCTGGATCAGCTGCACTGCTGGCAGCGAGAGGCAGGTGCCCCCATTTTATCCAGGGCTCTGTCTGCTCCCTCTCTAACCCCACCAGGGCTGGGCTGCTCTGCTCCACACTCACTTCCCCAGGGTGCCCCTGCCTTTGGGCTGGTCCTTCAGCCACTTCCACAGAGGCAGGGCGTCATCTCCGTTGACGTCGATCTTGCTGAACATGTCAAACTTCACTCCATACCTTTCAGCAAAGGCTTTGATCTGGGCGTTGTCTCCCGGTTCCTGCAGGAGGGAACGGCAGTGAGAGGCGAGTGGTTTAGGAGCAGGAGTCGTGCATCCAGCCAAGACAGGAAAGTGTTTTCCTTTCAGAGGGCAGCAGCTGTTCCTCAGTCCCACTTACCGCTGGGATAGGATGGCTGGGAGCAAGGGCAGGCAGGTAAGGCTGGGCTCAGAGCTTTACAGGAGGCCATGGATGTACTGAAAGGCTTGGCAGATCTATGTTTTGCATTCTTATGCTCAGAGCCACCCCCAGCTCTCCTGTGCCTGGCTGCAGCCTGCAGAGAGCCCAGACCAGCTTGGCAAGCTGGGACTTTACTGCATGGTAGGGATGGCGGTCCAGCTCCCTGCAGATGTGTATGTGGACTTGCCATGAGCGGTGTCACAAGAGGCACCAAGGCCAGAACAAGCCAGAGCCTGACCTCCTCTAAGCCTGAGCAGCAGCCCCCCTAGCACCTGTCCGCTGGGGCCATACTGTAGCAGTGCCATTTCCCCAGGGGTTTAGTGTACCAAGACAGACTTGTGAGGGATGGGGGCTCGCCATAGTCCTCAGAGCCTGCCCCCCACAGCGCACTGCAGTAGGCAGGCACCACCTACCTGTTTCCCGAACTGGTTGCAGGGGAAGGCCAGGATGCGTAAACCTCTCTCAGCGTATCTGGCGTACATATCGACAAACTGAGTGTAGTTTACGTCTGTTTTGCCTCATTTCGAAGCCACGTTGGTGATGATGCAGACATGGCCCCTGGGGAGAGACAGGGAGCAGTGGCAGTTAGTGCAGCAGAGGCAGGGTAGGGTGAGACGCTGGTGGCGGCACAGGGGGCCCCTACGAGGTCGGTTGCACAGAGGGGAAGTGCCCTGCAAACTAGCTCTTTGCTCACCCCTGTTCCTAGGGCTCCTGCACGCAAGGTCATGCCCCCACCCCCCAGCCTGGCAGGGAAGGTCCCTCTGTGGCAATGCCACCACTTCGTTGCTAAGAGCTGTCCCTCCTCCCCAGAGCCTAAAGGTGCTGCTCCCTCCCCAGCCCCGTTCCCCAGGCTCCAGGCACCAAGTCTCCCAGCGTCATTACTGTGTGAGCTTGGAGAGAGCAAGGCAACGCCCACCGGACCAGGCTCAGCTGCATAAGCCCCTTGCTGCTTACCGGTACTTTTCCAGGGAAACTTCGTTGCCATCAATGTCCTTGGCATGGAAGTAGTAGATGGATTTGGCAGAGCGCCAGTCTTCATCCACCTGGGCACACTGCAAAACAGCCAAGACCCAAGGTCAGGCTCCCAGCACAGGCATCACCCCAGCCTGGGTGCAAACCCACCAGACAGCAGCAGCACGGCGAGGCTGCTCTACTTCCAGCGCCAGTCAAGTCCCTCCCTCCTCTGGCTCAGAGGATCTGGATCCACACAGCACTCCCTCGCCCTGGGACCTGCTTGTCTCCTTCCCAGGAACAACCCTCTACTAACCACCACCAAGCATTTTGCAACCCAGTCCTTGAATAACACCAGCCACCCAGTCCGGTGTCTATGCCAGACTCGGGTGTTCATTTGCTGGGGCAGGGAAATTGACACAGATGTTGGCTGCTTCTCCCCATTTCATGGTTTGATGTTCCTGGCACAGGAACTCCAACCCTGGTAGCGCAAGCTAGGACAACCTGAGGCCTGCACAGGGCGGCTCCTTTAGTCTTTGGGGTTTCACTAGTGCTGGAAGGGCAGAGAAGAGGCATTTCATGGGAACTCCGTGTGCCCAGGTGCCAGGATTAACAATTGAGCACCGGTTGGAAAAGTATCAGAACAGCTGGGCCAGAGAAAGCGCTTGATGAGGAGTCATGCCAAAAACCTGGCTGGGAGCTCAAGGAGGGAGATGGCTGGGCCATGTGTGCAGGTACAGCTCGGAGGTGGACGCCAACAGGGAAAGGGGAAGCCAAAGAAACATTGACAATATAAGTTACATCTGGAGCTGCATCAGGACCCTGCTTTGGACCCTCCTGCCCAGGCCTGGCAGGCTGCTAGCACCAGGGCTGACAGTGTCATCATCTCTAGTCACCAGATCCTGCCTCAAGCATCCAGCTGCCTGTGCGGGAAACTCAGCTGCAGAACCTGGCTCCACTGGGCCCAATAGAGCTTGCCATGAGCGGACTCATCAGGCACCCCAGCGTGACAAGCCAGCCCTGTGTGTCCTGCCAACAGTAAGGCGTCTCCCATCCTTCCAGCAGGCGGGCCGGGCCCGCTTTCCATCCGCCTGCTTGCTGTCACAGGGTGCGACATGCAGGAGCGCTGGGTGTGGGGCCACCGGAGCACAGGAGGTGGGCTGCTGGCATGCACCAGTGGGTGTGGGGCCTACGAGCGATGCTATTTCTAGGAAGATGTAGCACAGCTCTGTGCCACAGCCAGCTCCCTGAGGCTCACCCAGTCCCCGCACGGTTCCGGGTTAATCTAGGCAAATTACAGGTTCCCCTCCAGAAAATGGTGAAATGGCAGCATCAGTTGTGGGAAGGGGCCTGTGCTGACTCGGCAGCTGCTCTTCGGAGCTTCCCATGAGGTGGCTCCTGGAAACATGTTCCTGCTCCTGGGACCGCCCCAACAATCCCAGAGGAGGGCGAGGGCCCCACCAGGCCCCATTCCAGCCTCTCCTCTTGGTGCAGCCAAGCTGAGCTGGCATCCTGCATGGCACACCCTGCCCCCCACCCTTTCCCACCGGGGTGCAGGGACTTTCCAGAGACAGACCAAATGTTCCAGAGCGGCTTCGTTCCTCCATCTCCGAGCAGGAAGTCGCTGCAGCAGGGGAGGGCAGTTGCACTTTGTTCACCAGCTGGGAAGGCAGAGCCCTGGCCCCAGGAGAGCTGCTGTACGCTGCCCCAACTTTCCACCCTGTGTTGAGTGACCCTCAAGGACCCCCCCAACAGCTCTCAGAGGAAAGGGGATGTGAGCTGCAGGACACCCACCACAGCAGTGACCTTTCCAGGCCTTGGCTTTCCTGCCTAGGCAGGGGGGTCGGACTTGATGATATGTTGAGGTCCCTTCCGACCCTAGCATCTACGAATCTGTCCGGCTTAATAGTGCTAAACCCAACCCACCGGCTACAGGCCTGCTGTGAAGGGCAGCATTCAGGAAAAAAAAAACCCCGTTTCTTGAAGCCACAGAGTTGTGCTCATTCATCTCTGAGGTCAAACCAATGCTGGTTGCTTTAAAGCAGCACCATAAGCCTTGTCCTAAAATCCACCAGATTTTCATACCAATCGAACTGAGAGAGTTGTTGTGGTTTTTTTCTCTTTAAAAAAAGGTGGAAAGTTGTGAGTAGACAACTGCTCCCAAAGCCACCACCAGTCCCATGGGTGGCCAGGAACACAACCAGCCGCTCTTTGGTGATGCAATTCAGCTAAGCCGGGGCATGTTGCAGGCCTGGCCCCCGGGGCAAGAACAGCTCGACTTGACATTCAAAAAACAAGAAAGAGAAAAGGGGATGGCTGCGGTTGGAGCTTTCACAACACCTGTGCTGGGATTAGCGGTGAAAGGCTGGGCAGACTTGAAGAAGAGATTTGAGAGAAGGTTAAGCCGCAATATTCAGTGAAGGGAAACAGCTGCATCACCCGCGCAATAAGGAGATGACAAAGGGCCGAGGCAAAGGGTGGCGGGGGGGGCTGA
>NW_017728919.1:551374-599489 GCF_001723895.1 Crocodylus porosus | reverse complement strand
ACGCAGCAATCCAGAGGTGCAGGACCGTGAGCAAGGGCACAGCCTGCACTAATCCACCTTTTGTGGGCAGAGTCCGGCGTCCTCAGGCCAGGAAGGCCTGACTCAGGATTTCGAGGCAGCTGGGAGAGGAGCCCTGGGGCGCCCAGCCACTTCAGCTGCGGGGACACGGGGCTTTGGTCGGGTTTCTTCCAGCAGACGCTGCGCCGGGCCGGGCAGGGCAAGGCTGCGTCACGCGCGCAGCTCGTGTTTGGGGGCGATCAGCCCCGCGCCCGCCCCCGCCTCCTGCTCCGGCGCTGGGCCGGGGACGCATCCCCACCCGGCTGCACAGTTCCATGGTCCTCCAAGGCCGCTCTAGCCCCCGGAGACGACGAGAGCCGGAAGCCGCTCCAGCCCCCGGGGCCCACCGAGGGCCCCTCTAGCCCCCGAGGCCCACCGACTCTATGATGGCACCGCCGAGACTGGCAGTAAGGAGGCACCCCCCCAGTAGCTGGCCCAGCTCGGGCTGGGCTGGGCTGGGCTGGGCTGACTTGACCCGACCCGGCCGCACTCACCATGCTCCTGCTGAGACCCCGCGCCGCGACAGCTCCGCACAGCAATGCCCGCTTCCCCAGGCGTCCCCAGTTCATCCTGCCGCCGCCTCGGCCCCGCCTCGGCTGGATCCCCCCGACCAATCAGCGCCGCCCGCTCCGCCCCGCCGGCGGGCCGAGCAACGCGCGCCTAAGGCGGCGCTAACCGCCCCTCTCAACCGACTCCTCAGGAGCTTTGCTGTTCGACCCCGCCTCCACCGCGCTCTCCCCTATTGGCGGCTTCTGACTAGGACTGACAGCACGCGGGCCAATCATAGTTTCATAGTTTGTAGGGTCGGGAGGGGATCAGCCCTGGCAGCCTGGAGGGGGTGGGGGGGGCAGACCATAGTGTGGGAGTCAGCCTACAGTCTGGGGGGTCAGTCCACAGTCTGGGGGTAGGGGGGCAGCCCATAGTGTGTGTGTGGGGGTCAGTCCACAGTCTGGGGGGGTAGAGTGGGGGCAGCCCACAGTCTGGGGGGGTCAATCTCCCAGCAGGCTTTGCGGTAAAGGCACCAGCCTGGGCCTGGCAAGACCCGGGGGGTCCTGTGCGACGGGTCCAGGTGCCTTGTGGTGCGGCCCCAGCCCCGGGGCCCGGCTGCACGGTGGTCAGCACCAGCCTGCGTGCGGTCGTGGCAGCCAAGCGCCCGGGACGGAGCGGGGCCACGTGGCCCCTGAGGGCGTCTCTGCTCTTCCGCCGTGTTAGACACGCTCATGTGCAGCCCGTGTCTCTGCCGCATGCCACCAACTGCGCCAGGTGCCGTGGACCTCGCCGTCGGCTGATTCGCGAGCTGGTTTCATGGCGTTCTCATCTGTATTCCCAGGTGTGCTCCGGGTTTTCATCAGACTGGCCAATCTGGCAGCGGTCCTGATCCCGGGGTCCCAGCGTTCTTGACCAGGTGCCAGGCGGCACAGGTGCTGGCCACAGGGCTTGGGACTTGCAGGTGCTCTTACTGCCCTTGACCTGGCCTCCGACCTACACATAGGGCTCCCAGGCTGCAGCCACTTCTTTGGGACTGGGTGAGGCATGTGAGGACTCGGACCATGCGTGCCCTTCGCCTCTCTGGGCCTCTCTTCCCCAGTTGGGGAGGAAAGTCTTTTCCCACTTCTTGTCTGTGTTAAATCAGGTCCCTACAAGGAAATCTCTTCGGGGCAAAGATGACCCATGTAGGGTCCCTGTCTGTGTACAGGTTTCCCTCGATTTATGCGGCGCGTGCGTTCCTGGAGAATGCTGCCTAAATCAAATTCACATAAAGCAAACCCACTTTATAGGGTAAGAAATAGGGATCGGTTCCTGTGTCGGCTGCTCCAGCATGGGCTGGGGTGAGTGGGCGGTGCAGGGCACAGCACTCACCCCAGCCCAGGCTGCAGCTGCCCCGGGAGCGGCCGATGCCAGCTGCCGTGCCCCTGAACCCCCTGGGGCTCCGCTTGTCCCCACTCTCCCCAGCTCCTGCTGCAGCTGTCCCGGGAGTGACTGATGCCAGCTCCCTGTAGCCGCTGGGCAGGCAGCTGGTGCCAGCAGCTCCTGGGGCGGCTGCAGCTGGGGCTGGGATGGGTGCCGTGCCCTGCACGGCCCAGCCCTCCGCTTGTCCGCACGCACCCCAGCCCCGGCTGCAGCGGCCCCAGGAGCTGCCAGCACCAGCTGCCTGCACCAGGGCACGGTACAGCCCAGCGGCTACATGGAGCTGGCAACGGCCACTTCCGGGACAGCTGCAGCAGGAGCTGGGGTGAGTGAGGGCAGGCAGAGCCCCGCGGGGTTATGGGCATGGTGCAGCCCTTGCCGGGGGTGGAGGTGAAGTGCTCTATGCTGATCAGAGAAGAGCAAATTTACCTTGCATATAACGTATTATGGGTCTAAATATTCTCATCACATAAGAGCGAATTCGCATATAAAGAACCCATATAAATTGAGGGAAACCTGTACTTTTACAGCACACGGAGCCCTGACCTCAGCTGGAGGCACAACTGCACAAACCAACAACAGTGGGGGCTGTTTGCTAGGATGCAAGTATACTGACTGTAGCACCACTTGGTTGGGTGTTGCTGGGGACCAGGGAGGCTCCAAAACCATTGAATCCATGCTGCAACTTATGTCCATCTCCAGCAAAAAGAAACTGGGTGGCAAAGGAGCTGTTATCCTTCCTTACTGACCCCAGCCCACTAGAGCACCCATTTGGGGTGCTAATGAGAGTATCTTGTCCCCTTGATACTTGAGGGAAACCAGTGCATTAGGAATAGTTGTGGGCAGGGTGAACACAACTTTATTTTGGTGCATTGTGCATCTTTCTGAGATCAGCTGTAGCGGTGGAGGGGGGGTGAGAAAGAAAAGAAAATACACTACAGCTGGGCGAAGAAAGGAAAAGGCAAGATAAAAGGGGGGAGAGCGTTCATAACTGCTGGTTTGTATCTTTTCTTGGTATGTAGTTAGGGAGGGAGAATTGATGGTAGCTTCAGGTTACAGAATGAAAGGAAGATGGAAAGGAGCCTCCACAGCCTGGGCTGTTTGTTGAGGGTCTTATTTCTGTCTCTGTCCGTTGATCTCTTATCTCCAAATCTCCCATCAGAGGGGCTTTTTATTAGAGCCCTGTGAGAAATTGCAGACTTGGTGCTTGCCAGGGCATGGTCCTTTGATCAAATCCCCGGAGCTGGGATGCTCCAAACTGTAATGAAAACAAACCAGTCCACACTTAAAACACTGGCCTCATCCTCCCCCCCCATGAAGGAGAAGTGCTAGCCGGTTCAAATTGCCACATGGACTAGAGGTGCATTTACGTTTAGATCATGCAAAGCTTTTCCTTTGATCACAAAATCGTCAGAGCTGGGCTTAAGTGGAGTCATTCCTGTGCAGTGACACATGTCAAGGAGCAGGAATTTATATCATCTTGTGCAATGGGATGGTGCAATGGGCTAATCATGTCTGATCTGTTCAGGATAGCTTCCTGGCACAGTAGTTTGCATGCGTCTTCCTTCCCTCAGTACCTGAAGTAACCTGACTGATGATGACATGAGCTTGGGCTCACGCAAGAGTATGGATCTCTGATTCAGCTAGTCTGTAAAGTGCATCTCTACCCTTCCTTCTAGCTAGGTTCAGACTAACATGGTTAACTACCTGTCTCTTGACTAGTATCTGCCATGTACGGGCCACGTGCTCCAGGGAGTGTGTGGAGTCCTTTGGTAGGCGTTTGTACCTCTTAGCAAAGGCAGGTTGGAGACGGGTACCTTTTTGTTTGGTGTGATGTTCGTGACGGCTCTTGGTTATCCCAGAGCTTCAGATCAGTCTCCAGGAGAGCTGTTTCCTATGCAGGCAATCTCTAGCCATAGGCTGATAAAATCTTACATAATAAATCAGATTTTCTGTGGTTAAAAAATATCTGCATGCTGCAGCACAGTGAGTCTAACTTTGTGGTAAAATGTTAACACAATGTCTAAGATTATGATCAAGTGTTGTTGTGACACAGGGGCTTTGTGAAACATCACATTGCTAAAATCCTACATGATGGCACCTGTGTTACAACAGGCTGTTGCAACACCAGCGCAGCTTGTGGAGGCACTATTTCATACAGGCAGCGTTGCTGCATGCTGTCACTGCTCTTATTTGCCTAACCACAGGTTTTATTTAGCTTGATGCTTCTGGGCAGGTTTTTCAGGCCCTAAGCCAGGGGTGGGCAATTATTTTGGGCGGAGGGCCACTCACTGAGTTTTAGTAAGCCATTGAGGGCTGTGTGGCAGGCAACCAGGAACAGATAAATATTAATTTTCTAAATTTTTAGGGACCCCACAGGCCAAATAGAATAGCCTGGTGAGCCACATTTTGCCCACCCCTGCCCTAGGAATGTCCCCTGAGATATCACATCTTTTGCTGGCTCCATGTGCCACAGGCTTAATTAAGCCTGTGGGTGTCCTGCCAGTGAATGAGACAATGGGACAGAATGGAAGGAACAACGGTGTAGATAAGACAGGTGTTATGTCCTAGGGTTGCACTTGAACCATGGGGAATAGCCCTGATTTTCCAGCAAGAGTGTGTGCACTGGGGTTGATGTGGGGGCAGGGGTGAATCCAGGGGGATGTAACTTGCACCCCACTTTGATTCCTGCAGTTTAAAACCAGCTGCCTGGCTGTAGCAGCGGCATTTCTTTTCAGGCAGTGGTGAGGGCGTCACTTTGTGGCGCGTTATAATCTACCTGTTCCCTTCTCAGCTCTTCATTCCCAAGTGTTAACGACCCTCTCTTCTTTGTCTTGCCATTCACAGAATCATGGAAAATGAGGGCTGGAAGGGACCTTGGGCGGTTGCATCTAACCCAACCCCCTGCTCCAAGCAGGGTCATCCCCAGCTCCATCCTTCGGTGCAGTCGTATTCAGTACGTACCGAGAAAAGGCTGTTCTACCAGTCAAGCTCACTTTTGTTCTGCCGTTCGGCTCTGTTCCCTGCTCCTGGTAAGGAAGCTCATTTCACAGCTCAGTGGGCTATTTGTAACTCCTTCCAATGAAGTTATGTGTTTAAGCTCCCAACTTAAACTGAACAACACAGCCCAAGGCCCCTGGCATATCTGTAGATCTAGGGGATTTTTAACTGGAGAAAAAGATGAGGTGTGGTCTCTGGCAGCATGTCTCAACCCATGGTCATGACCCAAAAGCGGGTTGCAAGAATACATGAAAGGGTTGCAAACAAACTTTCAAAATGGATTCTCCTTTGAAGGAGGAAAACGTGGGTTTTCCCTTGCAGGCTGACAGAGCTCCAGCCTGCGAGGGGCTGCTTGGGACCCCCCCAGACCTCCCACACGCCCCCCTGCCCTGCATACCCACCCTCTTTCCCACATGCTGGGAGCTGGGGTTGGGGGGTAGTGGGTTGGGAGTGAGGGGCACTGGGTTGGGACTAGCCATCAATATGTAGAAACGAGTGGTATGAAGAAAGTGGAGAACCGCTGGTCTATGGGACAATGCATCTCCCCATGTGCAACCCCCTTTCCAGAATCCCAGATCCATCCATGCCGGGGTGTTTATCCAGCTGACACGAGGACGCAGGAGTTGGGACGGGGTGGGGGCAGTGTGCTTAGGGAACCCCCCTGGCTCTACAACTGCTGGAGCCCAGAGGACCTTGGCAACACTTTATGTACATGATGCAATTCTCCAGTGATTTGTGCAATACTTTTTGACCAGCCCTGCATGCAAAGTAATGACTGCACGATAAAAATGACTCCCCCCCGGCAAAAGGAGGCAGCCAGCTCCCAAGGCAGTGCTGGAAGAGGTGAAACCACCGGCCTCCTTCTGTATCCACCCCTCACTGGGCCGTCCAGGCAGCCCCAGGGCTTGCTCCAAAGGCCGCCGGCAGAGGACGGCAGAGACCTCTGTTACGGGAGAACTACATCTCCCAGGAGCCTGTGTTCTTCAGGACCCACACAGCCGCGGGCTGATGTAGGCGTCCGTCGCGCCGCCTGTTATCCACGCGCCATAAATGGAGCGGCCTGGGACGTCTCCCCGCGGGCGTCGCGGCCGTTGTAGGCGATTAGCGCGGACACCGACGCGGGAGTCCGGGCGTGCGCCTGCGTAGTGGGGCCGGAGCGCGGACGATCCGGAGCGGCCGTGGCGGGACTCGGCCCTGGGCTCGCTTGAGCCCGTTCTCCTCGCCCTGCCTCAGTCCCCCCCCACCTTTGCTTGGCTGGGCGATGTTCTCACTCTACAGGTCAAGGTTCAGCGTTGCTTTTTTTTCCCTTCTTAAGGCCTGAAATGTTCTAAAATCCACCTGCTCGCCGTGCTTTGTGAGCCCAGGGTGCGATATCAGAGGCTGGCGGTCGCAGTTGTTTGAGGAAGGGGCTCCCTCCAATCTGCTTCCAGAAAGAAAGAGCAGCGCCTTGTGTGGCTGTGGAGGGGCCGTGCAGCCCGTGATATCCTGGCCCTAGGGCAGTTCAGGGGAGTGTGCAGTGGGGATGGGACCCTGTCCGGCTGGTCCCTACCCTGGCGCTGGAGTGGGAGTGGGCCAGTTTGCCCTATGCTGATGTCCAGGCCTGTTTTCAGGCCCTGGTAGACGGGGCTCCCAACTACACCCTGGAAGAGGGTTTTTTGTTTTTGTTTGTTTGGTTTTTTTTGAAGAAGACCTGCTGAATAACATCGCTGAGCACTTGGCGAGTCCAGTGCCTGGGTACATTGGAGTGAGCTGGGCATGGTCAGCTGTGTCCTGGAGCTGTCTGGGGCTCCAGCCCCTTGGCACAGTGTGCTCTTGGTGCCAGCGCCGCATTTACAGCTGCTCCAGTCTTGTGCCCCTGTGGCAGGAAGCAGTAGTTTTGCACTCACTTGCATGTGCACGCTCTGTCTCTGTTTCTCTCTCTGATCCTGGATCATTGAGATCTCACTGCTTCTCTATTTCCAGCTGGTTCCAGAGCATGAGATCCATTGATGGAGACAGAAATAAGATCCTCAAGAAACAGTCTGGGCTGTGGAGGTTTCTTTCCATCCTCCTCTCATCTTGGAACCTGAAGCTACCACCGGTTCTCCCTCCCTGACTGCAAGCCAATAGTCAAGAATGCTCTCCCCTTTAATCTCGCCTTTCGTCTCCCAGCTGGAGCGCATGTTCTTTCCCCCCGCTCCACCACTACAGCAGCGCTCGTGATGATGCGTGTGGAAACCCTGCGTTTTTATGTACCAAAATGATGTTCTTTCCACGCTCTCAATGGCCTTTGCTAATGCACTGGCTTCCCTCAAGGATCAAGGTGACAAGATACTCTCATTAGCACCGGGATTAGGTGCTCTAGTAGTCTGAGGTCAGTAAAGAAGGGTAACAGCCCCCTTTCCACCCACTTTCTTTCTTCTTTTAGGAGATGGGCATCCTTTCAATAAAGTGATATTTCTTTTTATCTTCATCTTAAACCAAATGAACATAGCCCACAGTCTCTGGAGTTTTCCTGAATCTTCTGGTGTATATTTTTAAAGGAGAGAGATGTGGTGTCTTACGGGATTGGTGCGCCTCCCCAGAGGCAGCCCCCTTCCCAAAACCCTCAAGCTGCGCTGGTGGGGTTGCTTATCCAGCTGAAGGGAGGATGGAGGAGCTGGGCTGGAGAATCCCCCAGGTCTGACAGCTGCCGCGAGGGACCCCAGGCCCTGGCGACATGTTACAGATATGATGCACTTAGCGGGTGACTCGCGCATTCAGATTCGAGCAGCCCCGGATGCAAGGGATAAAACTGACCCGGCTGTAGAAAGGGGCGCTCCGCAGGGATTATTTCAAGGGTCTTCTGCAAGGCGCGGTGGAGAGCTCTGTTATGGGAGAACTACATCTCCCAGGAGCCTTTGTTCCTAAGGACCCCTCAGACGCTGGCGTAGGTGTCCATCCGGCGCGCCATCAATGCCGCCTGGCGTGAGCCGAGAGGCCTAGGGTTCCCCGCGGTCTCGGGCAGGCGACAACGCGGGGGCCTGAGCGGCGGCGCCTGCGCAGTGCGGCCCGCGGGGCAGCATGGACGACGAGGAGGAGACGTACCGCTTGTGGAAGATCCGCAAGACCATCATGCAGGTGGGCCGGGCCTGCCGCCGTCGTCGCCTCCTCGTGCCTCAGTTTCCCCTACCATCCCTGTGCCTGTTTCCCGACCGGCTCCTTGTGCCTCAGTTTCCCTTACGCCTGCCATCCCTGTGCCTCAGTTTCCCTGTCGTTGCTGTGCCTTAGTTCCCTCCCCCCCTTTTCGAGCTCATGGTGCCCACTCCCCGCAGCTCTGCCACGACCGTGGCTACCTGGTGACCCAGGACGAGTTGGACCAGACGCTGGACGAGTTCAAAGGGCAGTATGGCGACAAGCCCAGCGAGGGGAGGCCGAGGCGCGCTGACCTGACGGTGCTGGTGGCGCACAACGACGATCCCACGGATCAGATGTTCGTCTTCTTCCCCGGTGAGTTGGGTCGGGTCCAGGCCTGTCGCTTCTTTGGAGAAAGCTTTTAGAAACCTAACAGAGGGATGTGCGCTCTCGTAAAGGACACAGACCTTTCTCTTAAATGCTTCCTTGCCCGATTTTTTTTCCTCAGAGGAGCCCAAGGTCGGGATAAAGACCATCAAGTTGTACTGCCAGAGGATGCAGGAAGAGAACATCACCAGAGCCCTGATCGTGGTGCAGCAGGGCATGACGCCGTCCGCAAAGCAGGTACACGACTGCCCCGTGGGCCGGCAGTATTCGGGCTCTTGGTGGCTGGTGCACCGGGGTCAGGGCTCCTTTGCGTTGACCTCTCGGAGCTCGTCAGCTGCCGTAAAAGCGGCGACTGTTACTTGAGAGGCCTAGATCGGAGTCTGATACGCAGGCTGTAGCAGGGCGCGGTTGCAAGAGGGTAGTGCTGGAAGGCATTTTGCTTGGCCTCTGGGTGGACAGTGGGCAAGGGGCTGGGGCTACATGGCAACAGCAAGGATTGGGCCCCTTGTAGCTCCCCTGCCATCCGCCCCGGCACACCAGCATCTTACAAGTTGGAAGTCGGGGGTGTTTTCAGCACTGCCCAAAAATGTTGCCAATCTCTGCCCTACGGGGTAGGGTTGAGCTTTGCTTTTTTTGTTTTTAAAGCCTGCGTGTTCTGAAAGGCACTTGCTGCACCACGGCCTCACCACACATAACAAGCATCAGAGGCTGGGGTTTGCAGTTGTCTGAGGAAGTGGCTCCTGTGAATTTCCTTTTAAGAAGCAAACAAACAAAGAAGCACCTTCTTCTGGGTGTGGAGGAGTCCATGCAAACATATATGATATCCTGGCCCCAGAGGAGTTTAGGGGAGTGTGCAGTAGAGATGGACTCCTGTCACACGGCTGTGCTCTAGTCTGGTCCTTGGAAGAGCCCCGCTGGGCACAAATACCCTTTGGATTCAGTGTAGGCTGCTCGACTGTATCGGCAGTTACTGCAGTGCTCTCCATGGGTCTTGCTTAGTATGCTGCAGAGATGATCTTGGTGTTACAGATCAGCTGTGTGAGGAGTTCTTGATTCAGCTCGCTAGAAATACCTAGGGAACATGCCAAGGTTGTACTCCTGCAACTCAGTCTCTTTCCTACCCCTCGGGAGTTTGACTTGAACAAACTTTGTATTCTGGAAGGTACAAGATACTGCTCTTAACTTCGTGTCAGTGAAGCTGTAGGCAATGAAGTGCGTTATTGCCCAGATACCGCAGTAGTGGGCCCAGGAAGATTTGAGAGAGAATGAGACTCATTCCCTTATCCCGGCATTGCAGCCCAAGAGGGACGGAAGAAGTGAGGAGGGTAGGAGTGATTCAAGGAGTGAATAGAGTAGTAGGGAGGAGAAGGCTATAGCAAGGGAAGAAGTGGGCAAATGTCAGGCTGTGATGGGGGAAGTGGTGCTTACCTGTGTGCTGCTGGTGGGGTGGTCTGTTATCCATACCTGGCATGCCCTTGAAGTAGTGAAGGCAATATGGTGGGAATGGCATACTCTTGCCCCAGTCTGAATAAAGCCAGGACCAGCTCAGTCTGGTGTGCTGGGCTTGCTGGCCCATGCTGATGTTCAGTCTCTCTCTTCTTCTCTTTTTTAGTCCCTGGTAGACATGGCCCCCAAGTACATCTTGGAGCAGTTCCTCCAGCAAGAGCTGCTGATTAACATCACTGAACATGAGGTGAGTCCAGTGCCTGGGTACATCAGTGTGAGCTGGGCATGGTGAGTCACATCCTGGAGCTGTCTGGGGCGTCAGTCCCTTGGAGCAGCGTGCTTTTGTGCTGTTGGGTGCTGGCATTGCATTTAATAGCTATTCTAGTCTGTTCCTAACACTGGTCACTACACGAAACAATGGTTCTTGCACTCGTTTGCATGTGTTCTTTCTCTCTTTCCCCCCCTTGGGTTATTGAGATTGCCCTGCTTCTGTACTTGCAGCTAGTTCCAGAGCATGTGGTCATGACAAAGGAAGAAGTCACTGAGCTGCTAGCCAGATAGTATCCTTTTGTTTCTGAGCCTCCCTGAACCCCTGCCAGCACAGATGTGCTTTGTGCTGGAAACAGTCACTCATGGTATATACAGTAGTGCTTTTATTTGCTCTGGGCCTGCAGAGCAGGCAGCAGGCCCAGCTGGTTTACCCAACTGGTGATCTTTCCTTCACTGTGTTGCTCAGTAAGCTGAGAGAGAACCAGCTCCCAAGGATACAGGCTGGAGATCCTGTGGCCAGATACTTTGGGATAAAGCGAGGGCAGGTAAGGATTTTGAGGTAGGGTGGTACCAGGGGATGGTAGGTAGGCAAAGCCCCTGAAGTCCTACCTAGTGAAATTTGGTGCTGGCCTTCTGTGCCCATTGGTTGCTTTCATTTCCTTCATAGGTGGTCAAGATCATACGGCCTAGTGAGACAGCAGGTCGATACATCACCTACCGACTGGTGCAGTAGCGTGCAGGGTGTCAGGTAAGATGAAACTGCATCTCTGCTTACAGAGGGGCTGGCTACGTGCCCATCTCAGACCATGTTGTACATCCATGCTGTAACTCCTCTGAGGTACCCCTGTGCTAACCTCCCTAGGAAGTGATGTGGGAAGCCTGGACAAAACCCTGAACAATACACTGCATCAGGGATGTCAGACATATGGCTGTGGGCTGGATCTGACCTGCAGAGCTGTTCCTTCAGGCTCACTGGGCTCCCTGGCAGGAGTGGGGCCTGAGCCCCACTAGGTACTATCCTTGGCAGCAGGAGGGTGAGCAAAGGCTGTTGACACTGTCCTTGCTTGTCCAATGGGGACTTGGCTCTGCTGCCACTGAACCCCTGCCACTACCCAATTTGAGCCCTGTGGTCTGGATCCAGCCTGGGGCAAAGATGGCGACCCTGCACTATATGGAACAATTCTGCAGTGACAAGGATGGACCAGATGGGACCTGATTGGTCTTGTCCTCCATCTTACAATGGGAAGTTTAACAGGTTGTGGATATTGAGGGACAAGTGTGAGGTGCCTTGGGGTGGGTGTAGAGCACCAAGTGTCTGCCGAAGCTGAACGGAGGCAGGAGTGAGATGTTCCAAATGCTGCTGTTTCTCTTGAGAGAAATGCCAGATTCTCTTTCTTTCAGGTTTGGAAGAAGAATGCAGTGGCATCCAGCAAACACCTTCTCCAGCGCCGCTTTACAGATGTATGTAAAAGGGACAGACAAGCCCAAGCAAGTCCTTGAACTTGTCAAAATACACACATAAGAGTTCTCTGGTGGAAATCTGGGCTTTTTTTAGCTCTTCCCTTGCTCTCATCTGACTGTCCTGGAAGTTGCCTGGTTGGATCAAAGGTCAGATAACCATGACTATTTAATTTAGTAGGATTTTAATAAAGGCTTTCACTGTGGGCATGTCTCTCTGGTACTGTTTCTTTCCAATCAGCCCTACAGAAGAGTTGCTTGGGGTCACTCTCCGTGTTTCTCCCTTTCTATCTCGGAAACAACTACTGAGGACTGCAGTGAAATCTTGTCCCGCAGCGCTGAGCTGTAGAGCCTCCCGGCTGTCATCACCCACATGGTGGTCTCTTTATTTGTGGCAACACCCCTCAGACCTACTGTTGGAGTGGGATGCCTCTCTGCAGCAGAGATTGGGAGCAGGTTAATATCCAAGCTGTGCTAAGCACACTGCTTGATATGTGCTGCTGGGGAGCTGATGGCCTGCCTTGCTGGATGGGATCTCCATCTTTTTCCAGCCTCTGATGTAGAAATGGTCTGTCCCTCTTCCCTCTCGGGGTGGTGAACTTGCTTTGTGTTGCAGTTAGATTTGGCAGTGGGATGAGGATTGGACACATGGGGCATTTGTGCACATGCTTGTGCTGCAGCACTGGGTGCTTTTAAAAGTGCCTGGCACTGTGCCGCAGCTAGTTGTATAAGTGGCGAAATGCACGTCAGCGCTGAGAAAATGGCAGCATGCTTTTGAACTAAAGCAAATCGAAGGTATTTTAGTTCAGAAGCGCACCATCACCACTTTCTGTGCACTGAAGCGTATTCTGCTGCTTGTACAACTGTACATGCTGCAGCACAGTGCGCATCAGCTTGTGTGTGGAGCAGGCTCAATTAATCAAGTCTGCTCCAGTGCGCCGGATATCTGGTGCATTGGAGAACGAAAATGGATGCGTATAAATGCCTGTGAATGCTGTTAAGAATCTAAAACTATTCCAAATTACTTTGAACCCCCTCTCTAAAAGTTTCTATCCCTGTAAATCTAAGGCGGGGCAGGTAGTTACTTTTGGTGGAGGGCCGCTTACTGAGTTTTGGCAAGCCAGCAAGGGCCATGTGACAGGCAGCCAGGGGCAGATGAATACAAATTTTCTAAATTTTTTTAGGGGCCCTGTGGCCCAGGTAGAATGGCCTGGCAGGCCACATCTGGCCCACGGGCTGCATTTTTGCCCACCCCTGATCTAAGCCACCTCTCCCACTGATTGATGTGCTGCTGCCCTTCCTTTTGTGTCCTTTATAGCCAGGTGGGGACTGATGTGTGATGGAGAAACCTGGTTAAGGTCCCACAGGAGGCTGGTGTAGTTTTGGGCCATGCGGTTCAGGAGCTGTGGCTCCCAGTTCTTTTGTAACCAGTGGACCGTGACTACTCCCGACTGAAAGGGGGCATCCCACTGCCTTGCTACAAGGTGGGTACTGGGATTCTGCTGCCTAACAGAACTGCCTTGGAGGAGGGCAGTGCTTGTCTCTCCTTGGCCCTGCAGCAGCATGAGGTTAAAAAAGGGAGGCTGAGACTTGGTGCATACACTCATTCAAACACTTTATTTCACTGAAGCAGGTGACTTGGTAGAAAGCACAAGCCACACGATGCTGCTCTGTGCTGGGCTAAACCTATATACAAATAAGGGTGATGGTTTTTAATACCAAGCACAACCAGAGCCCTCAGAACAGAAGACCTAGGCATCGCGGCCCATCCACTCCCTCTCGCATTCACCCATTCATCCTTGCAGACACGCACAGTACTGCCACTTACTGGTAGCACAGCGAGCTGGTGAATAGTCCTGACTTCTGCTATGGAAACAACCTGTTTTATATTCAGCTCTCCTGTTGATGAAATATGCGGCAAGGATTCTTGCTCGTCTTTCCAGCTCCATCTCTTCTATGTGCTGTATTCTGTGTACCTCTTTACCTCCACCTCCTGTCATTAAAGAGCTGCATTATCCTGCTGGGCTTTGCTCAAACAAGTCAGAGAGCTCTGGCTGTCACATCCATGAGCTCTTTCTACTTGTCTGGATCTCTTCTCTGCTCTCCACAACATAGAAGTATTTATCCCACCCCAAACCCCTGAGGTAGCTGTTCCTTCAGTACATCTTCAGCCTGCTGCTGCTGTAGCGTAGCCAGCCCAAGGATGACTTGGACTGGCCATTTCTTTCCAGTGAAGGGACAGAGTTCACATGCTGAGCTTGACTGGCTTCAAAATGGGTCAAACTCCTTTCTCTTTCCAGCTGTGCTCTCTACCTAATGCATTTAGCAGCGTGTAGTGACCTCTAATGGCAAAGCCTGTTCTGCATGAAGGGGCAGGAGTTATCTTTGCTAACCCCGTTGGCTGCTGAAGGGGTGTGACTGGTTGAGTTTCAAAACGGCTTTGCATGGGTATGTCTCCTAACTAGCCTCGGGCTGTGGCCTCTTATCAATGGGGGCAGACAGACAAGCTGATGAAGACCTGGTCAGCCTGTCGGCTTCAAACTGACAGGAGGCAAAATTGCAGCAGGGGGCTCTGCTTGAAGCTAGCGTGCAGCAGACGGAAAGGCTGCAGGGGCGACCTCCGTTCTCTGGTTTCCCACATCATACACTGGCCTATTGCTTTGAGAGGGCTCTGAGGCTGGGTAGCAGACTCCCTGCTCCCTTGCCTGTGCTGTGCTACTCCCCGTGCTTGCCAGAAGAAAGCAGAAGCCATTGGTGCAGCAACTCAAAGGAAACTGCTTTCAGCTCTGTTGTTTAGAGCTCGTCCCATTCTGGTTTCTGCTGCTCCTTCCCTGCAGAGCCGTCTTTGGGCTGTGTTTTAACATGAGCAGCGGTGTTGGACGCTCCAGTGTCTTCTCTGCTGGAAGGTGCCAGTGCTCCCTGCCAGCTGTGGCAGCCCTAGGCTTAGGACAAGAGAGCAAGTCGCCCAACTTCAGTGCAGGGTCCTGCAGGAGTGGCAGTGCCCACATCTGGGATTTTCGCAGAGCTGTAGCCACCCTTTCTTCCATAGCGAAGCCACACTTCAAGTCTCTTTTGGACCATTTGAGATTAGAAGAAACTATGCAAAGGACTAAACAGTGCCTGGGCGCTCTCAGAAACTGCCCCACGGACCGTGTGACTGGCAGTGACCCCCTCGGGTAACTCCCAGCTCTGAGTTATGAACAGCTTACAGCTCCTGTGCTCTGGACAGGCAGAGAATGCCCATAAATAAAAGCAATGGGCAAACTTTTCAGTGGAGAGCAAAAAGGCACGTTGGTGTTTATCTCCTGTGTTGCCAGGAAGTGCCAGGATTCCTGCAGTTCACTTGTAGCTGAGATGTGGATGTCTGCTCCAGTTGGTCCCACAGTCCATGTCCTGCCAAAGCCAGGCAAGAGGGGACGTGGCACTTCTACCAAGCCAGCCTGAGGCCGGATAGTTTCTGGGACCTCGATTGCTTTTGAGTGGACCAACTTCGGAGGCTTGGAAGCCCTCTCCGAGAAGCTGGAGTATAAGTTTGTCCAGAGCTGTCTCTGCTCCTCATGGTGCTGTGTGGCCTGGTGTCTGTCCTCTGCCACCTTGCCTGGTGCACAGGGCTGCTGTACTGAATGATGAAGGATCCTAGATGCTGCATAAATACAAAATGCTAACTCTTGTTGTCTTGGTGAGTGGGAAGGAGGCAGTGGTCTCTCCCAGCAGGTTGTCCCTTCAGCTTCTTCCTTTGCAGTCTGGTCGGCTGTGTTATTGGCAGTCTCTCCCAGCGCCTCCTGTGGCAACTGCAGTGATGTAGGTGGGTCAGGTACTTGAATAGCTCTTTCCTCACAGAACAGTTTAAATAAAGGCATGGGGTTGGGGAACAGGAAGACAAGAAACCCCCTCTGGCAGTCCAGATGGGTACAGCCAAGTCACGATCTCTTTGCGGTCCAGTGTAGCAAGATAATATAAACCTCCGCGGGGCTCCTTGCAAGAGGATATCCTGCTTGGATGCAGTTGTCCACCTGCAGCTCTGGCAAAGTCCTGCAGAAAGTCAAGTGCCTCGGGGGTTTTGTATGGACGTTTCAGTCATTTGGTCTGCAGCCAGCATACAAAACCCTTGTGAGCTGCCTGAGGCACAGCTCTGCCGTAGCCCCTTCTCTTCCCTGACTGTACGCAGCCATGCCTGTGGCTTAGCTGCCGGTGGGGAGCTCCTGCTCATCTGCCCTCCCCCGGTGTCTATCGCATGGCTTTAGCTTGGCGGCCTAGACAAATCTGGGCTGCCGCTCGCTGGCCGACCTCACAACCAGCTTGCCGTCCCGTAGCCGAATGGTGGGCAGGAGCCCGTGCCCCAGGCTGCAACGGGCCGGCGGCTTGTTGTTGGACTGGTTTGTGTTATAGTCAGAGAGCGGTCTCGCGCCACCCTCCCTCTCCGGCCCGGAGTCCTCTTCCGGGTCGCTCTGCTCTTCCCCCGGTGAGCCGCGCTGGCGAGAGGCAGCACAATCTGCGTCCCACTGGCCCGTGCTACAGGTCCTGCTCCGCTGCCCCTCGCTCAGGTCGTCGCAGGAGTGAGCCTCGTCCGCGCTCGTCTCGCTACCTTGCGTCGCCAGCAGGTGCTGGGGGGCGTCCTCACCCGGGGCCAGCGGCTCCCCGCCCTCTTCCAGCTCGGAGTCGGAGTCTAGGGAGCGATCGGCGGTTTCTAGGGGGGACACACAATTGATCATGCCCCTGCCCAAGGCTGTGGGAGTAGCAAGACCTTGGTGCAATGGAGCCTCTCCCTGCCTGTGGATTTCTGTTTTTCCGCCCATAAAGGTGAGCCTTTGGCCCTGGGCCCCGTTGGCTACAGTGGGTCCTAGTGAGGTTTTTCCCCGTAACATCAAAAGCATGCAGCTCAAACGAGTGATAGAAGTGAGAGCCCAGCTGAGCCTGTGCCTAGGAGAACTGGGGTGAGGGGTCAAGCCAAGACCAGTGATGGCAGGTCTGTGCTGGGCAATGTAACAAGCCCACCTCCACCAATGAAAGATGCAGATCGGTGGGATTGGGGACTTACGGCAGGACAGATATAGCACAGGCTGAAGCAGCATGAGCTGCTTCTGTATGCGGGGGTTGCAGGACCGGGGCTGCCTATGGCTTGCACTCACCTCCGTACAAGTCCGCGTTGTAATCAGAATCCCCCTTCTCCGAGGGCAGTTCGAGGTAGGGGCTGCTGCCTTGCGGAGCTGCAGCCAGTGAAACTGCATTGTCCTGGGAGGCAAGGAAAGGGTAAATGGTGGGAGGTAAGAAGGGGCAGTTTAAGTAGGGCAGGTCATGTGTGTAGGGGGGAAGTCTCCTGCCTCTGTGCGAAATGGCTCCCAAACTCCCATTCAGAGGAAGAAAAGATATTTGTCTCTCTGCGCCTCACCGTCCTTATGGGCTTATTGATTTGGACTGCATGGCCGCTGCAACGAGGAACCCATGTAAGCTGAGCATGGGTGCCACGAGGCTGCTCAGGGAAAGGGGCAGGTTTCAGTAGCCCTGTGAAGGCGGCACATTTGGGAGGTGCCTGGCCTGCGTTCCCCAATACTGGCTGGGGCCTGTGCATGCTGCTGCGATGGAAATAACCCTCCCAGTGGTACTTTTCAATGCTGAAGGGAGCAGCTTGCATCGACACCGGGGCCGCGAGAGACCAAATGAGGCAGCTGGTTGGATCCTGGATCCAAGTCTGATATTCAAGGTACGGCTGGTCCCAAGCCAGACGCCAGATGCACGTTCAAGGCCCAGTTATTCTGGCCTCCTTCCCTTAAGCCCTGGTATATCTCCCTCTAGGGACTCTTACCTTGGCCCCGTCCTCTTTGGCAGCCTCAGCCCTTTCGCTGGAATCAGGCAGTAGCTTGGCGTCTGTGGTCTCAAAGATGGTTGTGTAGAAGATGATGAGGGCCTCGATGATGCGGGCTTGGTGGGGGTAATCGACCAGCGAGGACAGGGAAATGGTGGCCTCGGTGGGCCTTGGGCGCATAAGCGTGGGCCCAAAGACAATGCCCAGGTTGCCCGAGGTCATCTTGTTGTCCTGCTCCACTTCCACAATCCTGAAGCAGACAGAGAAGACAAAAAGGGGCTTGTTCATGATGTAATGGTGTGGGGAGCGGGGCCTGGAGGACACAGATGGGCACACTGAGCTTGCACATCCAGAGGACTCTGCTGATACTACAGGAATCCACATCCTTGGGGGACAGAAGTCGCCAGAATCATGCCTCCCCCCACAAATCATCCTGTCCTACTAAGAGAGGCTGAGGGAACTGGACTGATTTGGCCAGTGGAGAGAAGACCGAGGGGGATTGAAGAGCAGCCTTCACCTCTCTGCAGCAGGTTTGCAAAGAGGATGGAGCTGGGCTGGTCTCAGTGGGGGCAGATGACAGAAGGAGCAATGGGCTCAAGCTGCAACAAGGGAGGCTGAGGTCGGATATTAGGAAAAACTCTCCCAAGGATGGTGGGGAAGCATGGGACCAGGCTCCCCAGAGAGGTGGTGCAGTCTCCATCCTTGGAGGTTTTTAAGACCCGGCTAGACCAAGCCCTGGCTGGGATGATGTAGTCAGGGCTGGTCCTGCTTGGAGCAGGGGGTGGACTATGTGTGACCCCGTTTGGTCCCTCTGACACTAATTTTCTGTGATTCTATGAAACGCCCACCTTCTGCCCTGGGGAGAGGCTGGCCTGAACCCTCCCACGATAGGGACGGGGAACCGGGGCCTGGCACGTTGTGCCCCGTCCCCGCTGCCCTCCCGGCGGCCCCCACACCCCCGCACCTGCACAGGTGTTTCACGATGTACTGCAGCGTGGCCATGTTCTCCCAGGGAAGCTCCTTCAGCAACTCCTTCAGTTTTAGCACCAGGGTGATGACCACCTTGTCGGTGTCGGCGCCTTTGTCCACCAGCTCGGGCCCCCCCTTCCCGCTTTTGCCCTTGGCCTCACCCCCGCCTTGCAGGCTTTCCTTGGCCAGCCCCATGAGCGCATTGTACAGGCGGAAGGGCATGACGGGCTCCGGCAGCTGCAAAAAGAGCAGAAGGGAGATGGCTTCGTCAAAGCGTATGGGCTGCGCAGCCAGCTGAAGCTGTCGTGTAGGGTTGGTATCGCAAGAGGCGCCTGATCTCAGAAACCCCAGCTTGGGCCTGAGCATCCAAACCCTTCCACCTTCCTCACCCAAGGCGTATTCACTTCTATGGCTAGCAAGCATCCCAGATCCCACCGGAGAGGCGAAGGAAAGAAAAAGGCCTCCCTGCCTGCATCCCGCTATGCTGAGCCCTCTCTTATTCCAGAGCCCAACTTTCAGTGGCGTGCTGCAAAGCTCAGCTTCATCTTGCCGTTGGGTCTTACGCCAGGATCTTTCCATTTAACCCGCACCTTCCTCCCGCCAGCCATAGCCATCTCTGAGGCTGGGTGGGCAACGTGCTGCACAGCGGGGATGCCAAGGCCCTCTTGTCCCCGTGAAGCAGACAGGTTCTCAGTTTGCAAATTGCTCCCCCCCACCCCGTTATTTGTGGATGACCTCCAGCTCAGAAGCACGTTGGACAACAGAATTCAAAATGATCTCGATAAGTGGGAGAAACAGTCTAAAATCAACAAGAGGACATTTAAAAAACACAAGTGCAGCATACACCACAAAAGGGGAAATCAGCTGCTCTCATACAAAAAATGGGAAGCAACTGGCTGCACAGCTGTACCACGGGAAAGATCTGCGAGTTTTCCAGGGGACCACAGGCTGAACAAGTCCCTAATGTGATGCCGTTGCCAAAAGGACGGATCTCGTTCTGGGTTGTGTTCGGAGGAGGGTCGCTGGCAGGAGGTGGGACTTGGGGCTGCCAAAGGACCTGGCTGAGCAGGAGCACCGCGCTCCGTGACACGGGAAGAAGAAACTGGGGCAAGTCCAGACAAAAGCACCGAGAACACAAAGGACTTGGAAAACATGACGTGTGTGGCAAGTCTGAAGGAACTGAATGGGCTTTCTCTAGAAAAAAGGCCAAGGGGAATCACCATAGGTCTGCAAATCTGTAAGAGGGTGATACAAAGAGGAAGCGAGCTGTTGTTCTCCATCTTGGCCGCGGGTAGGACCAGAAATCCTCAGCTTCATTTGAAGCAAAGATCATTTCAGTTAGGAGGACAAGGTTGCTAACTCTGAGGCTCATGAAGCATTACAAAGGGCTAGGTATGGTGGACCCCGTCAATGGGGGGGTCCAAGAGCAGGCCAAGCAAAGATCGAGGTAGCCTTGGTTCTGGCTCAGGGCAGGGGACAGACTGCGTCCTTTGCAGGCTGACATTTCCATAACTAGTTTGGGGGCATCAGTAGCCAGGTGCTCGGGGCCTGGCTCTGCTCTGCTCCTTTCTTGCTGCTGTGCGTGGCTGCCCTGCCTTGCCGTGGAGAGCACAGGCCAGATTCTCAGCCCACGCGAATCCGTCACTTTCCTGCCGCGCAAGGACCCCAGCCGAGTCGGCACCGTGGCCCTTTTTGTGACGGTCCTTGAAGAGACGAGTCGTGAAAGAGTTAAGGTGCAGGGCAGCAAAGCCCAGCTTAAAAAACAAGCGAGAAGCTGCTTCCTCTTTTCCTGCCCTGCGGTGTGTGTTCGGGCACGTGGGCCGCAGTCTGCAGTGCTGGTTTCACTCGCTAGCACCTGGGCTGTAGGGTGCTGCATGGTGCAGACCTCTGCTAGCGCCAGGATACCAGCAGCAGCCGTTTCCGCCAGGGCTGCCGTGAAGCGGTGCCCCTGGCCAGGAGAATTGGGTTCGACTCCCTGGCTCTGCAGCCGCCACTGCACCCAACCGCTGCAGAACGGGGGTCCTACTTCCCCGCCTCACCGGGGGGATGGGAGGAGAAATGCCTCGGAAGAACAAAGGAACTACAGCACCGGGCGCAGCAGCGAGATGCAAAGTGCTTCCCTAGCCAGACTGCCCGGGTGCCGTCCGCACTGGGTTCACAGGCCCGGACGAGAACAAAACCTGCGATTCCCGCAGGGGAAGAACACCCCCCCACCCCCCCATGCGTCTAACTGCACCCCACGCCCGATCCGGAGGGACGCCGTCGAGGCCTGAGGATTTTGCAGCCGCAGGTGAAGCTTTGCTCGGGTGCCCACTTCTTCAGGAAGAGCAACACCCGCAAAGCTGCCCGCAACCCACTGGCCAGACAAGCTGGGGCCCCTCTTCTGGGCTCTTCTCAGCAGCCGACAAGGCTCGATTCTTGCCTTTCCTAACAAGGCTGAGATTCCAGGGTCATCTCCTTTTTCAGGAGCTGAAAAACCACGATAACAGCCTAAGAGTTGTCCACACTGCTTTAAGTCACCGATCTCGAGCAGGCCAGTGGAGACCTAAGGTCAATGCCACTGCCCTGAGCCGTCCAGCTCGTGGATTTGAACGCCAGCGTTCGTCCGAGCTCCTTCTCCTGCCACAGGTCGCCCGGTGGGGCTTGGTGCGAGAGAGCTTCTTGGGAGGTTTCCCCCATCTCCTCCTCTGCGGAGGGGATCCCCAGCAGCCGCTGGCTGCTTACCTGTCGCAGGTAGAGCTTCAGGACATTGCTGATGTCATGGGGGGAGGCTTGGGACAGCTCCACCAGCTCCTTCCCATTCTCAAATGCCTGGCAAAGCTTCTCCACGCGTGTCTTCACGCCATTGACCCGGTAGATGCCCTGCAAGGAGGAGATAACAGGGGTAAAAGACTGGGAGGGATGTTGCTTCACTGGGTGATATAAAGCAGCAGTTTTGTGGCCTCATATTTAGGTACAGTGGTGCCAAGTGATTGCAGTCGCCTGCCGCCGCCATTACTCCTTCAGAGAGGGGAAACTGAGGCAGGGAGGGGAAGTGACTTGTGTGGGACTACAGGTAGGCATTGTCGGAGCCAAGGTGACTCGTCAATCAAGTATTCCTGGCTCCCGGGCCACCAGGAAGAGACTGCTAGCTCTGCTGTGACATGCAGACTTTCCCCCCGCCGTTACGGAGAGAGAGAGGAGCTCCGTGTAATGACCCCAAGGCACTGGCCACCCACGCGTGGAGTTACCCAGCTCAGCCCAGGAGACGGGAATCGAGCACGGTTCAGACGACGGGCAGAGAAGAGGCGCCCACCTTGGTCTTCAGAGCCCGCTTCTCAATCTCGGCGATGCACTTCTTGATGATGAAGGGGATGCCATCCGAGCTGCTGCGCAGAGCCTGCGTGAAGTCCTGGCCGAAGAGCTGCAGCTTCCCCTGGAGTTTCTTGTGTCCACACTGGATGGCCAAGGTCTCCAGGCACTTCTTGTGGCAAGCCAGATAGCACTGGAGTGGGCAGGAAGGTGGTTGGAGAAAGACAGGAAGACGTCCCCCCCCCACACACACACGCCCTGAGAGAAAAAGCTTCAGGCAATGGGGCTGGCTTTGGCATTGAAGAAGTGCTGCGCTTGGGAGCGGTGCACGTGGCCAGACAGAAGTCTCCACCTTGGGGACATCAGAACGGCCTTCCCAAAGAGACGCGTGCCAGCTGTCGTGAGAGGAGCCGTCATGCAAGAGCAAGAGCAAGAGCAAGAGCGTGTGGACCTGAAGCACTCCCCCAGGTTTTCCATAAGAACCCAGCAAACCTCTACGGGGCATTGCCCCCAAACCCGCCCCTGCACCAGGGAACCGGCCACGCGACAGCTCTCCAGCAGGGCTTCCTCGGACACCCGTTTTTTGCAGGCTCAACCTGCATTTGTGCTTTTCCCTTGCAAGTCCGAGCCCCTGCTTGCGTCTGCGCCTCGGGCGCATAAAAGCGACATCAACTGCAGAGGCGCAGCGGCTCCTCCTAGTCTGCAGAGCTGCAAAGCCAGAGGCTGATGACGGAGTGGGATGGAGGGCTGGTGCCACCTCTGCCATGCACGGATTTGGCTGCAGCCCCCTTCTCTTCGCCCTCCTTACCTCCTCACACTCTGCCCCCTGGAAGTACACGTAGCTGTTGCATTCCCGGCATTTGGACGGGGTGCGGAGCTTTCTCAGCCGATGAGTCTGGGCAGCCTTGGATAAGCCCATGTTTCGGAAGGGGCCCGTGGGAGCCGTCATTTCCGGGGTGATCCCGTTGATGCCTGGAAGCAGAACAGAAACAGGTCCCTCCAAATCTGGCCTCACCCCAAGAAGCGAAGGCAGCGAGAGCGGGCAACCCCCAGCCATGACCAGGTCCCTCAGTGATGCTACAAGCCAGCCGTGCCTTTCATTTGGGTGCAGGGACTTTCACATCTCTGTGGCGTGATGCTAGGAGATTCCTGAAAGCAAACAGCTGGGGCTGCTCAGGGGAGTTCCCATCAGTTCCACGTTACTGGGGCCCTCGTTCACGTTCATTATCGTCCTAGCTGGGGAGACGGCGTGCACAGCAAAGCCCAGCGTCCTTCTAGGTCTGCTCGGCACTGGATTTTTTTGGAGATAGCCTTAAAGCTATCTGTCTGAGCATTAAACAGTCCCGAGAGACTGACGGGCTTGGGCTCAGCACGCTCAGCCAACCCTCCTCCCCTGCTCTCCAGTGCGACGGACCAGCTGCCACAGCCGGTCACTCACGGGGGACTGCATTTTAGCCAAGCTTGTTTTCCATAGCTTGGGAGCATTTTGAGACGGGAGACGTCGCATTAAGATAAAATAATATTGTGTTTGCTTTTTAACTTCAGCCCTCGGTCTCAGCTTCTCAGAGCTCAATAGCGTGTGCCCCAGTTAATTGAAGGTTGCCAGTTTTCCCTCGCCTGAGTTGAGCGATTACATTTTACATTAAAAACGGAGTGCTTTGGCTTCCTCGTGCTGAGGGCTCTGGCAATGGAGTGTGTTTGCACTTCTGCTGGGTCAGACAACCTGCTGCTTCCTCCACTGGAAATTCATGATCCCCTGAGCGGTTTCCCATGCGTAAGGACACATGGAGACTCCTAGCTGCAAAGAAGCCCTTGCTCAAGTTCTCTGTGCTCCCCTCCAACTTCAGGAGGGGGAGGAAAAAGGTGCCCCCAGGTTGTCTCATAGCCAACTCTCTACTGACTTAATGGCCAACAGCACCGCGTGCAGGCTTATCTGTAGGGCAGGCCGGCCAGGGTTTCTGCAAGGTAATCAGGAAAGAGGAAGCAGCTCTGGAAGAGCTCCCACCAGCCGACTTCAGTGCCACGCTGCGTGCCAGCTCCTGGGTTTGGAAGCGGGGGGGGATTTGTTTGCCTCTCCCGCCCCATCACCCACTCTGTTCAAACGAGGCTGCGTTCTCGTCCTTCTCTTCCAGCTCTTCGCTGGAGGACATGGTGCCGTTGGAAGACAACCGCTGCAACTTCCGGCTGAATTCACCTGCAGAACATGGCCCGCAAGACGGAGAGGGATGATTAGGCAAGCCGGCTCTCTTCAAGGGAGATGGGTGCATTTCCCACACCCAAACGCCGTGCCCCATTCACCACTCCCTAGCTGCCAGGATACTCTACCTGAGCTTGAATCCAGGCCGCTTTCGGTTTCAACGGCGGACGTTGGCCAAGATTTATGGACCTGGTGCCCCCGTCCACCTGCAAAGCAAACCGCTTCATACATTAGATGCCGTTTGCTGGATTCATGGAAACAATCCATAGGAGCCCAGGACCAGGCTGAGTATTGCCATGCACGAGAGCGCATTCTCGAGTCCTAGGTGCAGAAGGGGCAAACCGGCTGTCGGCCAACCCCTTTCCGAGCAACTGGATCAAGAAATGGCCCCGATAGCAAAGTCCGCGTGGTTCTGCATTGACACTCGTTCACAAGATGCACAAGAGCTCCTAGTCCTTCAGGGCAGCAGTTTGCCAGGGTAAGGAAGACCTATTCCTATCTGACAGCACCAATACCATAGGGTAGATGGAGGGATGGTGATGCCGCCTCCAACCCACGCATTGTGTGCTACACGTGGAGACCCAAGATTGGGCTAGGAGGACCACAGGTCTGCTGGACATGAACAAACAGAGGGATGACAGACCAAAACGCCTGTACCCTTTAGGAAATGAGGTTGGCAACATCTCCTCCCCAGCTCCTCCACAATATGTATCACACTTGGCCTTGGACCCATTCCTGTGTGGCGATCGCTTGGGATCTTGCTTTCCATTCCTCTGCCTTAGAGTCGGGGGGCTGCAATAGAGTGACCGTGCTCAGCTCCAGCCCGCTGGAGACCCCTGCCAGCAGCTCACCTCTCCGCTCGACGTGCACCGCCCCGCTGTGCTGCTCCTTGGCCGCTGCACCTCCCTCGGGGATGCCCGCCTCTTTGGAGGGAGAAGCCCCATCCACGCTGCTGCTTGCAAAGTCGTTGGCACTGAAGCTGCCTTTCCGCGCCCGAGCAAAGGGCGACCTAAGGGGCAGGAAGAAGACAAAAGGAATCATTCCAGTAAAGGGGAGAGGAAAGAGGCACTTGGGAAGGACTCACTAGTCTGCCCTCTATCCTGGATACCCAATAGCCTGCCTCAGCAGTTGGCTTCACCATCCCCAAGCCACGGTGAACCTGGGATGAGCAGGTATATCGGAGCGGGGGAACTGAAGGGGTCGGGGCAACACTGGGAGCTTCCAGATAGTCCTGTCCTGGGCTTCCCCAGCAGGAGTTTCTGCAAGGGGCAGGTGTGGATGCCGGCTTGGAGAGGGGGAATCCTGTTACCCAGCTTGTGTTTCCCAGTAGGACACATCGTAAGCTCTCTCCAGGTTGAGCTGCTTAGTACCCCTGCCCAGGAGAGAGGGTCCCGGGCGGTGGCGGAGGCTCTCTGACGCAGACCCTGTGCTAAGGCTCTGGCTGTCCTACCAGGCGATCTGTGACACGTAGGGCTCGAAGTCATACTGGGTCTCAGGCTCGTCTCCCCGCTGCAGCTGCTTGACGTGGGAGGCGTACTGCTGCCCGGGGTCATACAGCTTGCTGCTCTCGCACAGTGTCTGGAAGTAGACGGGTAGGGCAGCCGTCTGCATGTGCATGATCTGGTAGAAGGAGATGGTGGCCTGAAAGGGACACAGATGGAGGGAGGGTCAGAGAGGGGCTCAGGAGCAATTCTGGGCAGAGCAGCCCCGAGACCCTGCCTGCTAGAGCTGGGGAGACCTGAAACAAGAAACCTGGGACACCGCTTGCCGCGTTGCATCTCGAGTTGAGGCCTGGCTTGTAAGAGCCAGAGGGACCGGAAGCAGCTCTTCCTCCATGCTAACCTCAGAAGCAGCCGCCGCCGGCCCAGCTGTGGACAGCTGGGAAGATCTTGACCTCCCAGAGCCCCGTGCGCGGCAGGGGCTTGCCCCGAGCCCCAGGTGCCCCGCCGAGCCAGCAAGCCCTGCTCACCGATTTGATGACCTGGTCGCTCTGCTTAATGACTTCGTGGATCTGCCGCAGCACGTTCACCTTGGTGTCCTCCAGTTCCTGCTTCTGCGTGTTGGCGTCAGCGATGCAGGTCCGGTACGTGGCCTGCGCCTCCTCGGCCTGAAAGCCCCAGGGACAGCGGGAGGTGAGACCTGCTCCGTGGGACGGCCCGGGCAGAGGACAGGGCCTCTAGATACGACCTGCCTTCCTCTGCCCCTCGAGCGAGACGAGAGGGGCCCTCCATCCCAGGACAGCGAGAGACATCTTCCGAGCGCCCCTCACCTTGTTCTTGGCCTCCTCCTCCAGCCGCCTCTTCTTGTCCAGGGTCTTGGTGGCCGTGCTGCTGCTGGTGCTCTGCTGCTCCTCCTCAGCCTTCACTGTCACGTGCTTGGCCTTGTCGTGCTCCTCGCAGCGCTGATTGTACATCTGCTTGGCCTTGCGCAGGTTGGCTTCTGCCTCTTGCTGCCCAGCGAAAAACGGAAGCCGTGAAGCCCTCCCGCTTCCTCACCCTCATGTGGTCCAGCTGGGCAGAGAGACCCCCCCGCCCCCCGAGAACCACCGCAGAGCTGAGTACTCCCACGCTGCTCGCAGGCACGGCTAGGAGCCAGCAAGCAGAGGAGGAGACTCAGACCACCAGCTCCTCGGGGCAGAGCCTGTCTCTCTGTGCGCACGGGTCCGGGGCCAGCAGCGTGTGCTTGCTTCTAAGGCCGGCGCTAAGGACTCAGGAGTCTGACAGCACGGTTAGAGGGCGGCTGCCACCGCGACACAGCCCCTGGCGCAGCCCGGCTCTGTAGCACCTACCAGCTTTCTCTGAGCCCGATGCCACTGCTCCTTAATGTCCTTCCGTCGTTTCTCATGTTCAAGGCGCCTCATGCTTAGCGGCTGGAGGAAGAAGGAGGAACCCCGAAGTGGTTTGCAGTTAACGTTATTAGGGGTCAGAGCAAGGGGATGCTTCTCTCTTTTGTAGAAGGGCTTGGACATGGACCGCTGAGCAGTGCTGTCAAGTCACTAATGCCAGTCATGCCCAGCTACGGGGTGGGGCTGCGCTCTGGACAAAGAGTCGCAAGTTCAGTGGATGCCAAATGCGGTTTCACTTAGGACGGCTCTAAGCGAGTGCATCAGTTCACTGGAGCTGGTGCACAGCCTCGGCTGGGCAGCTTTCTGCGGGTGATCAATGTGTGAAACTGTGTCTAAATGAAAGGGAAAATATTCAGGCTCTGAGTGGGGCTGGAGGATGGTGATTGGTTTTCCTGAACCTTGGATGGTATCATCCAAGAGCCAGACCCTTTATCCAAACACCCCAGAACCCAGGACGTTGGATGAGTTGCTCTGGCTCCAGCTCACGTCCAATTCAGTGCAGTAAGCCAAATGTATCCTGAGGCCTCTGAAACATGCTACATTTGAGACACTATTTTTGTCCCTTAACTAGTAACCCAGCCACATGGGTAGTCAAACTTAGGGCATGATAATATAGTAAACAAGCCACATAGTAGTTCCACATATGACGTGTAATAACTTTGTGGCTAGTTTATATCAGCCCAGCTGGGCAGCACACATGGTTTTACAAGTCCTGGGGAGGGGGCTGCTGCAGGTTCCCCATGCTGGGGATAAGTGAAAACCCTGTGTCAGCACCTGGGGTTTGGATGGGTCCCTGCACATGGGGACCCCCGCACCAGGGACAAAGCTGCATTTCTACTGCAACAGACTTGGGGCGGGGAGGGCCTGTACTCAAATAGCGCTTCCTCTTTCTAAGTCAGGAACACGAATGTACCATGTGTCCTGTGCAGACCTAAGAGCAAAACCAAGGGCTTTCTCTGCCTCTTTGCACCAAGGTGGGGGTACATGTGCATTCCTCTCACCTGCAAGAAGGTATGGTTTTGCAAGGTGGCCGCAGCTTGCACTGTTGAGATGCCATACTCCATGTCCTGCTCCAGAGCCAGCGAGTAGATGGACAGGAACGGCATATACGACTAGAAAAGGAACACAGGGTCAGCACAACAGCAGCTGGGCAGAGCCCTCGGTCAGGCAAGCGCTTGCAGCTGTGTGTGGGTGAAGGAGAGTGGGAGGCACACACCACTTGGGTGCTGTGGGCTGAAGCCTGGAGCTAGATTTAAGTATCGATGCATCATCCCCTGTGAGCTGAAACAGCTGGGAAAGTCAGAAGATCTAAGCTTGACGTGCCAGACCTCGCAAGCTGAAGCATCGGTGGGGACAGCATTGTGGGTTTGCTGCATTACATAACCATGGGCAGTAACCTCTTCCCCTGCACATTGACACTGCTGCATGTCTGTCTGGGGGTGCTGGAGTGGGGCATTGGAGTTTGCCAGTGGGGGAGGATGCTCAGACATTAAGAGGGGTGCGGGACTTTTCTGGGAGGGCTCAGTGTTGATCTCTGGGTTCAGCTCAGTTGGTGGCTTGGCCTAACTCCACGCCTGCTTCTGAAAAACCCACCCCAGCTGGTAATCGAGCCCTCCGGAGGCTGCAGACCCGTGCAGGAGGGGAAGGGAGATGTTTCTGGCTGCTGATGTGGCCATGGGTGGCATGGGAACACCTACCTCCTGAGCGATGGTTTGCTTACAGCTGTTGACTATCTTCTGCAGCCCTTTGGCAAACTCCAGTTCTGGAAGAGAAAGGAAGGAAGCAACAATGGCTGTGAAACCAAGGCACACACCCTGCCGCAGCATTGCTTTGGGGAAGACGGTACATCAGTTCTTGAAGCACTACCCAGAAATGGCAGCATGCACAGAGCCCTGCACCTGCCTTCTGTGGGCAGCTCTTTTCTAGGACCCAGCCCCAAGCCCCTAGGAGCATGCAGAAGGACTGGCATTACAGCCCATGACAATGTCTGGGGACTCGGCATGTCGGCTACCCACTCACCCAGCGTGGTCCGCTTCTCTAGGTAGTACATGAGGTCCTTCATATACTTGGAGATGTTTTTGGCATACTGGAGGGCAGCTTCAACTCCGCCCTCGCACCTCTGGAGTATGACGTCCACCTCCTCTGCAGACAGACGGCCTGTGACCCAGGGAGAAAGAGGATGATGGGACTGGAGGAGGAACTCACTAGGGATGGCGACTGGGCTGTGCCAATGCTGGGACTTAAAGCCAGAGGTTCCTGGCTCCTCTGCTCAGGGTCAGAGCGATTGCCACATTCGGGGTCAGGGAGGAATTTTACCCCCTGGTCAGATTGGGAAGGACTGGGGGTTGCCTTCCTCTGGAGCAGGGGCACTGCCTCTACTGGGGGTCTCATGCATGTATATTAGCCATCTTTTATAGAAGCAGGCTCTTGGCTGCCGTGGTCCCGTGGCTTTAGCAGTGGCAGGTTCGGGTGTGATGTCTTGTGTTGTGTCAGGGTTGGTGGTAGTTTTAACAAGAGGCTGGATGATGGATTTGTCTGGGATGGTTTGCACAGAGCTGATCGGGTTGGACTAGGTATGACCGCTGCAGGTCCCTTCCAGCCCCACTGCTCGGTGATTGCGTGAGCATGTTGGTGCCATTTGAAACAAGCACGTTGTCCAGCGGGCACGGAGGATGCTCGCAGGGTGCCTGGGCTTCACTGCGTATTGCACGCTTTACCTCTGCAGCCAGCTGTGGCAGATGAGGGGGCATCTGCTTACCTGAGTCATAGTTTCCAGTGCCAGGGAGCGTGTCCTCTCCCCTGTGCCCAGGGATCCCGTAGAGGTTCTCTATAGACTGTCAGAAAAGGAGCCCGTTGGAGAAGGAGAAGAGGGGACAACCAGGAACAGGCTTGGAGGAGGGCCCCATGGGGAGTTCAGAGGGAAGCAGATGTCTGCCCAGCTACAGCTCGAGGCCCACATGAGAGCATCACTCACCTGGTTCTGGTCCCAAGGAGGTATGGAGAGGAGGGTGCTGCTGTCCACCTCCCCCATGAGAAACTCCGACACCCTGGAGGGACAGGGAAGACACCGTGAGTCAGTACCGCTGGCTACAGAGCAGAAGGCAATCCCATAGCGGTCCACGGTGCCGGCAGGGACCCGGACCCGGAGCCTGCGTCTGCCTATCGGCTGGAGCTTCAGTGAGGAGGGGATCAGCCCTGGGGGATTTAGCCCCAACGGTGAGGATGAGGATGAACGACTCAGCCAGCTGGACAGGGCTGTGGGGGATAACAGCAGACAGCGATACCTTATAGGTCCTGCCCGATGGGGCTGGCCCAGCTCATTTCAGTGGCATCCCGAGTGCCCCAAGGGAAGGAACAAATCGAAATCCCTGCTGGGCGATACCTAGGAGCTTGCAACTGTGTGTGTGTGTGTATGTGTGTGTGTGCGCGTGTGCACGTCTCTCTCGGGTCCTAGTACATGCCAGTTGGGAGCTGCCGTTTGTGCATGCGAGGCGAGTGGAAGGACGCGAGGTCTGTCTCAAAACGGGGAAGGTAAGATTTGGGGAAAGCGGGGACGGAGATCTCCTCCCGCCCGCAGGGGCCTGGGGTTCACCTACGTGCTGCTGAAGGAGACGGCGATGGTCTCCACGGCTTTCTCGAACTCCCGCTTGTCCGTCTCGTTGTTGGTTTCAAAGTGGAAGCCTGGAGATGGAAGCAAGAAAACCCCCGTGTAGCCAGAGCCTCTGGGTCTAGCGGAGGCTAGCGAGGGTCTCGGACTGACGCTGGCATTGCCGAGACTCACCGCCTGGTTTGGATGCTCTGGCTCCCAGGCCCAGCCACTGAGCCTCTTCCACCTTGTTCCCCTGGGCAAGCAGGTGCTGCCCACAGCAGTCTTAGGTCTGGGCACTGCTTCGGCTTGGCTGAGCTGGGGCATGATCTGGGGACCCTTTGAAATGCTCCTAGATGCCCTTGTCCCAGAGCCCAGGGAGCCGCGTAGTGGGGAAGGGAAGGGCCTGGTGGGGGATGTGCGTGGGGCCAGGGGAAGAGGGGATCCAGGATTGTCCTCAGTGTAGTGATCCCCCAGGGTTTATCTAGTCTAGCTACAAATGTCTCCACTGATGGGGCTTTTACTGCTCCCCAGAGGGGCTGATTCCCCATTCAGCACCAGCCAGGACCCCCTCGTACACAGCCCCTGTTTCTCCCAAGGTGAGCTGCACTATTACTCTCCCATGGGCCTCACCACAGGTAATAACCCTGTTGACTTGTAGCCCTGTTTTAATGCCACGTGTTTCCTGTCTTGGGCTGCCTTGAGCACCTGTAGCTTTGCAATGGAAAGGGCCAAGCCAAGGCCACCACCAACCTAGGCCAGGGAGGCTGCTTTGGGCAAGGCCAGGCAGGTGGAGCGAGCCCTTCTCTCCCGCCCCAGACTTTGAAGTTTAACTCCAAACGTTGAATGCGGGCCTCATCCCCCCCAATTATTCATCATCCTGCCTCTTGCGTCACGTGGCAGCGAAACACAACCCCGCCGCTCCAGTGGCACAAGTGCAGGCAGCCGCGCGGGGTGCAAAGGATGGAGACTCAAGTCTCCCAGTCCGAGACTGGGAATCTGCCTCCGCGCCCCTGGACTCGGCCAGTTTAGCTGCCGCGTGACCTCTGGGCTCTCGACATCGCCCACGTCAGCGCTTGCCGCGGTCGTGCTTGCGCAGACCCTGACCCGCGCCGGGGCCCCCGAAACAAGCTGATCATCAGATCTGGTTCCACCCTGCTACGGAGGTGCTTCCTGTGCCCTGCGGTTACGGTGTCCAGGAAGCGAGGGCAGTGACGCAGGGTGTTGTGCTTGCTTCTGTGGTTAAGGCAGCCTTCCCTTCCCCCTCTGCGACGGCTCTCCAAAGGCTCGGGCCCTGCCGAGGATTGCAGCCTGACACAACCGCCTCTCATAAACACGAGGACCTGCCAGCGCTCGGGGGGAGGACTGATTTCTTGGCAGCGGCACCCAGGAGCTCCCTCCATGCTCTTCGCTGGGCTTGGGATGAGGCCTGACGTGGCCCCGGTGACAGCCGAACAGGTGAACCCCTGTTGAACGTGCCCCACAAGGGCCCCTCCATCCTGATGGACCCACAGCAGCCGGGAGCTGCTCCAGCTCCCAGCCAGGAAGCTTCGAGTCTGGAGCTCCTGCTGCAGGAACCGCTGCTTTTATCTTGAGCCCCCCAGGGCAGTCCCAGCTGCGTCTGAGATGGCAGCTCTTCGAAATCATGCATTTTTCTCCCCTGCTTTCTGCACTGAACCAGCCCGAGCAGACCCAGCCATGCATTTCAATGGCCCCAGCTTGACTGTGAGCTCTCGCACCTGTTGCACCCTCTGTGAGCAGTGCGTGCAGCCCTGTGGCATTTAGCAAGCTTCCCAAGCCCCAGCCCCTACCCATAAAACAGACGTTAGAATAACAATAGCACATCCTTCGCGCTCCCCGCGCAGACTTCAGGGCCTGTAACCTCTGGGTCCTGCAGGGATCTGGCTCCCTGGGTCCCATCCTCTGCTGCCTCACAGGCTGAGCCCTCCCCTGCTCACATCTACCAGGGAACGAGCACAGGAGATCGCCACCGCCCTGAACCTTTCAGCTACCGAGGGACCAAGTCATCCCTGGGGGACAAACTAGGACCACTTCGGGGCTGCTCTACGCGGGGGCCTTCACAGCCAGTCCCCGGAGAGCTCTGCCGGGTGGGCGCCGGTGGTGGATCCCATGCGCCTGGGTAATCAGCTGCTCGCTGCGGATCCGTCCTGTTTTCATGTTAATCAGCATCTGGTTTCCCTAATTGTGTGGACTTGCCAGCGTGGCTACTCTTCATCATAGCCAGTGGGACATCTCTTAAGCCACGCTGGTGTTTCCCCTTGAAAGCACTAAGACAGCAGCAAGGGCAGAGGGTCTGAGGGTCCTGATTTTCAGACCTGGTTTAGGTACCTCCATCACACCAGAGAGGCAGGCCGGGCAGGTGGAGTGAGCCCTTCTCCCCCACCCCGGGCTTTGAAGTTTAACCCTAAATGTTGAACACGGGCCTGATCCCCCCACTGCTTGAGGGTGGGGCCTCGAGGACTGGAGCTGAAGCCAGCTAAAGCAAACTGAACGGTTCCCGTCCTCGCAGAAAGTCATGCTGAAACGCCTGCACTGGGACCTCTGCATCGCGGCCTAGTCCGGCGTCGCGGGTAATGACTCCAGGGCCCCCGGAGCTGGGCAAGGCTGACAAGCTGGGGGAGCTGGCCTTTGAGAGCAGCCTGCAGGCTCGTAGCCTGCCACGCCGGGCTGCGGCGTGTGGAAGATGAATTGTGCTGGGAAGGGAATCCCAGGCATGTATTTGTGCCCTAGCCCCTCAAGCGCTTTCCTAGATGCCTCCCTAGAAGGAGTTGGCTCTGGCCGTATCTCTTGGCTCAGCACAACAGGCAAGCTGAGGGCGTCGTGTCCCGAGGCTTTCCTAGCTCTAGTGATCGCAACCATGCAGGCGAGAGTCTCCAAGCCCCACGGACTGTCCCTGAGAGCAGGGCCTCTGCCCACGTCCTGAGCATTTCCCACTCCACGCTGAGCTAAATCTCATCTCACTTCTTTATATTGCAGGGATGCCCCCTCCTCACAGGCCACGACCCCCCGCCCCGGTGCCAGGCGCTGTACAACACAGCAAAGAGATGGGCCCTGCCTGAAGGAGCTTGCATTGCCCCCAGCCACGTGTGAGCAGCTCCGTGCCATTCGCTGCTCGGGATTCACGCCAACGTGAGTGAGGGGCTACCCGGGCCTCTGTAAGGGCTGCTGATCAGAGATGGGGCTGTGCCGTCTCCCCGGGCGAGTCGCTTGACCAGGCATCTCCAGGTCATTTGGAGGGGAGCTGATTATCTGCTGCTGTGGCAAGTCATCTGCTTTGGGTCAAAGCAGGTGCCGCGGCAGGAGCGAGTGCGGCATCCTCCCGGGTTTGGCAGTGCCTCCTGCGGGCGTGAGCGCTCCCACCAAGCGGGGGGCAACGGGGAGCTGTGTTCGGAGGGGCCAGGGGTTGTAATCCGAAGGGACCTGGAGTTGCAGCAGAGATGCAGGGGCAGTGAGGAGGCTCCAGGCCTGTGTCTTGCTCTTGCAGGGGCCGGAGAGAGGAGCTAGCTGTCGCTTTGGTCTCTAAGCATGGTGGTCCCCTTGGATCGGTGAGGAGGGCGTGCAGCATTTTTGCTACCCTTTGCTGGACAACCGGTCCCCCAGGGGAGAGGAGTGGGAGCTGGGGAAGCCCTGTCACACCGAGGAGGGGCTGGGACTCTAGGAGCCTAGACCTCCAGGCTCCTGTCAGCCCAGAGCTGGGGCTGAGCTCTCCAGAGAAAGCCTCATGGCAGACGCTGGCCTGACCCCAGCCAAGCGGGGGAAATTCAATCACGGGGAAGGTTACCAGCCCTTTCCCCGATGAAGTGGCAATTGCAGCAGGGTGAGGCCTGCCCAGCTGACAAGGTCAGGGCTGGTTTTGCAGCCCAGAGGGTCACCTCCCCTGCCCAGACCTTGACGCCCGGCTGGAGCTCCTTTGTCAGGGATGGCCCCCCCAGCCCTGACCCAGCCTCTCCCAGCAGCTGCCCTGGGGCTGGATCTTGACAACTGTGGCTAATCAATGCTGCATCCTCCAGAAAGCCCAGCCGGCTCTGGCCCCCCCAGGAGAGATGCAAAGGATGGACCTGTCCCTGCTCTAACTCCACCGACTGCAATGGGGTCCCTAACTAAATTCAGTGCAGTGGCTAATGAGTGCACTAACGAGCAGCAAAGGGGGCATGTGACCTTGAGGAGCGGGTGACACAGCATGTGAGAACAAGCAGGTTGTGGGGGCCAAGGACGGCAGAGGGATCCCAATAACGGGATGAACTAGGCGCTGGGCTGCAGGGACCCTGCAGAATAGATTGTGGGGAGGAAGCTGGGCAGAAAAGCGGTCTTGGGGGCTGGAGGATGGTCGTCCCCCCCCCGCACTGCCACTGCACCAGGCAGCCAGGCCAGCGTGAAGGGCACCACTCTGCCACCCTGCCACGGCCCCTCTGGAGCTGGGAGTTGAGCCCCGGACCTCTTTGCCTACTGCTCCTTCCTCCCGGAGGCAAACGAGCTGTTGCCATTATGGTTTGGATCAAGGAAATCTTTGCAAAGCAAGGGCCAGACTGGGCTCTGCTGCCGGCCCCGGTGCCAGCCTCCCTCCCTTGCTGCCCCGAGCGGGATTTGAATACCCAGCATGCCCAGGAGTCCAGGCAGCCACACCAGCAGGGGCCAGCTGAGCCGGTCAGGTGCTGGCCACCCCTGGCCTGGGACCCGCCATGAGCAAGTCCTGGCGGCCATCTCACCTTTGATCCTGGAGATGAGGGTCCCGGCAGCCGTGAGGGTCTCCAGGGTGTTGAGCAGCGGGTACTTGTTGATCACCTGGCGCAGGATGCGCAGGGCTTCCCCAAGGCACTCGTGCGCGATGGGCCGCTGCGGCTCCACATGGTCTGCGGCAGAGAGGTCAGAGCGGTCACCGCGGCCCACCGTGCCCCTCCGGCAGCAGCCGCAGCAGGGCCTGGCCCCCCGCCCGCCCAGCCCCAGGAGCGGCACCGACTCACCGCGGGAGCCCAGCAGCAGGCAGAAAGCCGGGGGCTGCCCGCCCTCCAGGAGGGCACGCAGGTTCCCACACAGACACATGCTGAGCCCCGCCACGCACCAGCTCCCTGGGCTCAGGGGCCGGGAGAGCCAGCTGATTAGAAAGCCAAGCTGCCTTCACCCCAGCCCGGGAGCAGAGCCCCGGCCTTCCTGATCCCATCAGTCCCCCGCAGCCACTGACCGGGGTGGGCGTTTGCATACCAGCCCCTGCAAGGCCTCCCCCTCCTCTCCCTGTCTCCGTGCGCATCAGGGCAGCCTCCTGACCCTGGCTCACACCTCCCCAAACCTGTCCAGCGCCCGCTGCCCTTTGCTCTCTCCCCTCCTCCCTGGGAAAGGGCTCGCTGCATTCCAGCCTGGCTGGGTCTGAGCCCCCGCGGCGGGAGCAGCCTCCCAAGGGTAGTGGCAGGGTGGCCCGGGGCGATGGGCCTCAGGCAGGGAGCGGGAGCGTGGGCTGGGGTAGCACTAGGAGACCTGGCAGGAGGGCCCGGAGACCTCGCTGAGCGCCCTCGGCAAACCGCTGAGCTTCCTGCACCGGGCGGCAGCGTGGCCTAGTGGCTGGAGCACAGCACAGGGCATGGGGGGCAGTGAGGCACGGCGGCGACAAGAACGAGGTAGCAGAGATCGCTTTCCCCGGGCAGCACAGGATGCACCGGCACGGGGGACTTGGGCCCTGAATGCCGGGACTGACTCTGGGTGGCTGCGAGCCCATCAGGGCTCTGCGCCTCAGTTTCCCCATCCCGGAAAACCCAGGGACTGTGCCTCCTTGTGGGCAGTGCCTCAAGGGGAGCCCAGAGGGAAGCTGTCTGGGTACTACCCCCTGCTCTGGGGTGTTGCTCGTCTTCCCAGCAGCTCAGCAGCATCGCCAGCGGGGTCTGGGGGCTCCTCGCTGGGCTCTCGCGTGATACCCACAGAGGTAAGGCGGCCGTGCCTTCCTGAGACAGGGCTTGGAGGGGGAGGCAAAGTCCTGGGCTGAGCTCGGTCTTTCCCCGGTAGCTGAGCTCCCCTTGAAAGCAAGTCTGGAATTTCCTCCCTGCTTCCTTCCCCTGCCCTCCCTGCCCGGAGGCGACCCCCCCGGCTGCCACCGCCCCGGCGCGCAGGAGGCCTGGCTGCTCCTCTCACCCCCCAGCCCCTGCCGTGAGCGCAAGGGGCTCCGGGGGCCTGGGAAGTCTGTTTACTGGCAGGAAGGGAAGCTGGATGTTGGGAGCTTCCCCAGGAAGCCAGTCCCTTCTGCAGCTCTCCAGATAAAGCTGCCCCGATCCTCCCCCCCGAGCCGCCCTGAGCAGCCGCGCTGGGATTTGGGCCCCAGGGAGGCCGGTAGAAACGGCTCCCCGAAGGGAACCAGAGGCGCTCCTCGTCCGACCGAGCGCACGGCAGCGTGCGCTGGCGGGCAGAGCCAGCACCTGTGAGCCGGGGCTCCTGGGTGCTTTCCCCAGCCCCCATGGGAGGGCTGTGATGTCACGATTAAAGAAGGGACTCAGGCCCCCGGGACTCCCTGGTCACAGCCTGGGCTTGATTTGGGGTGAGAAGAGCAGGGGTGGGCGTTAGGACTCCGGGGTGCTTTCCCCGGCTCTGCCACTGATACACAGCCCGGCCTTGGGCAAATCTGTGTCCTGCTCCGTGCCTCAGTTTCCCCTCCTGCCCCGTGGGGCTCAGACAGCGCCCCTGCCCCAGCCTCGTGAACGGTGCTGCGGGGTGCTGAGCGAGCAGTGTTGTCACCGTTACCCCTGCGACGGCAGCACGGCGGGGGGGGCTCCACGATCTCCGGGGAGTCTGATTGACCCAGGGACACCCGAGAGCGCAGTCCGGCCCCTGGAGGGCCACGTGGGACAGACGCCACGCCGCCGTGGGGTCAGGGTGGCTGTGTTTCACGCCGACAGCTCTGCAAGGGGCAGGGGCAGGGGCAGGGAGAGGGGCTCTGGAGCTGCCCCGTGGACAGCCCTGGAAGAGGGGGTGCTGCCGCCTTCTTGGGGGCCACGGCAAAGTGCCTGGGCCTGTCAAACACAGGGCAGGGGAGGGATTTCCGTGGGCGCTTTCGGAGGGGCAGGCAGAGATCGGAGGGGCTGGGAGCAGGGAGCGGTGTCTCTGCCAGGCCAGGATGCAGCCCCCACGGCTCTGAGGAGCCCCCCCAGGCCCAAACTCCTGCCGGCCCCGCTCATGCGGGCTCACAGCTGCTCACCCCGTCCCTACTGGCGGCTGCATCCACACCTGCTCTCCAGGCCCAGCAGCCCTAGTGTTGAGGAGAAACCCGGGGCGTCGCAGCCTGCTGAGATGCAGCTTCCTGCCGCCTTGCACTACCTCTGCCCAGCCCCGCTCAACCTGGCGCTCCACGGGCTTTAGCCTTGGGGTTTTCTGCTGACCGAAGGCAGCCCCAGCCTCGCCCCCAGCTCCCACGTGCCCAGCACGGCCATCTAGCAAGGGACACGCCGCCACGTGGAAGCCGGACGCCCAGATCTGGTCTTGCTGGGAGAGTGTGCCCCCTCCCTTGGGGGCCGCCTCTGCCCTCCGGGGTCCAGCCCTGCCGTTTCCACTGCCAAGGGGAGCATGGCAATGCGTCTGTAGGACCGGGAGTGAAAAACAGGGCATCATGTGACCCCCGCTGCCAGCCCCACCCTGGCTACGGAAAAAGAAAGATATGCCGTTTCCTTTGTCTTCCAGCGAAGAAGCCACTTAAAGGGGGCAGGGCAGAAACTGGGGGACCCCCCCCCAGCTTCCACAGGCCCTCCAGCGAGAGCTCGGCCCCATCGCCTCCTGCGCTCTGCCCTGCCAGGCGAGGCCTCAAGCCAGGGCGGCGCTGGGGGCAGAGAACGGGGCCGGGGGCTCGCGCCGCGTGCCACCCGCCAGCGGCCGCGTAAACAGGAAAGGCAGGCGGATGAAAATAGCTCGTGGGTAGGAAGTCGCACTGTCCTGGCCCAGCTCCCCCTCCCCACCGTGGTTCCCGGCCCATCTCCCTGCCTGCACCCTGCCCTGCGGGAGGGCAGGAGGAACCACCCCCCTCCCACCAGCCCCAAGTGTCTTTGCAGCATCCACCGTTTGCGGCCTGCAGCTTGCGTGGTCGCCCGCTGCATCCCAAGACCCCCGCGTCGGAGCCACCCCCGGCGCCGGGCGTGCCGGGCTCCCCTGTGCGGCTGTCCCGGGCAGACAGGGTGGTAGGGGGTGGCCCACGTCTGTGAGCCCACAGGAAAGCTGCCTGGGCCCACGTGTGGCCGCCTTGCAGGGCTCATCCCCATGGCCTCCTCCTCTGGGAACAAGAGCTGGGTTCAGCTCAAAGGCGCCGCAAGGCGCCTGTCTCCTTCCACCTCCGGAGCCCTCTTTCTCCCTCGTCCCGGGGTTTAGGCGCGAGAGCGGAGCTGCCAGGTCTGGGCCCAGCCGGGTGTTTCCACTGCCCCAGCCACAGGCAGCAGCGCCCTGTGATTCACAGTGGTGTGACCAGCGCTGGGAGGAGCGGACCACAAGTCCCATGCTGACATCAAGCCCTGGAGGCTAACGCCTGGCACAGATCACACCGCACGCCAAGCCCTGAACCACGTGCCTCTCGGCAGGGAATAGGGAAGTGCAGACCCCGGGATCAGCTGTCCTGGGCACAGCTGCCCACATCTGCACCCCCGCTCCGCCGCCAGGGCCAAGCTCTTGGGAGATGTAGGGAAGGGGAGCGATTCTGGGGCTCCCACTGGCCTGAGCACAGCATGAGTGGGAGTGCAGGGTGCCAGGACCCCGTGCACGGCTGGGGAGCCCACCTGGACCCCTTCCTTCACGTCCCCCTCTTCCCCCGGCATCTCCAACACGAAGCAGCCCCTTGACCTTTTCAGCTCAGCGTGTCCCCATGGGACCATCCCCAGCCCTCGCACCCGGGACTCACCGTCTCTGAGAACCACATCCCTCAGCTTCTCCAAGGCCTCAGCGAAGAGGGCCACGTAGGTCAGGAGCTGCGGGATGTCCTCTACCTCGATGAACGGCGCTTCGGCACTGTCAACGGGGCTGTAGCTGGTGGGGGTCTTGTGGCCCTTGGCGATGCCCCGGGTGCCCGCCGAGGCCAGGGGGAAGCCGGCGGCGCTGGCATGCCGGCTCAGGCTGGTGGGCCGCTTGAGCGTGCCCATGGCACTGGGGCTGCTGCTGAGCTTGGGGCTGGACAGACCCTGGTCGGCCAGGCTGGAGGGAGGTGCTTCAAGGCAGTCCTTCCGCGGCAGGTCCTGGAAGGGAAGGAACAGCCATGAGAGGATGAAGGGGCTGGGGAAGTGGGGGCTGCCGGCGCACGCAGAGGAACCCGATGGGACGGAGATTGTCTGCACGCTCATCAGCCTTCATCCGAGCGAGGGGAAGGAGCATCACGGTGAGAGCACGGGACCGCACGTCCGGACTCCATCTCCGGCTCCGAAGAAGAGCGGGGGCTAACTGGGCAAAGCGAGGCACCTGGAAGAGGAGCGTGGCTGCTTGTCGCAGCCAGTGACCTGGGCCCAGGGGTGCCTGGCTCAGCTAACAGGGTTGTGCAAGGCGACACTAAGTTTGCATGCCCCGGTTTCCCTATTTGCCGCCTTTTCCAGGGAGGTGCTGAGGTCTAATGGATCCCTGTGCTGCTGGGACCAGAATCTGGCCCAGTGTCCTTCCTGCAGTTAAGTCAGTGAGGGTGCCCTGCATTTCCCCCGGGATCACGGGGATCTTTTAGTGGTGAAGGGCCAACGCCTCCTGACCAGCAAGGCTGCCTGCACCATTTGCATGCAGCAACCAGCAAAAGCATTTTGGAGGAGGAGTGAGACTGTCTTTTGGTAATCAAGAGACTCTCCAAGGGCAAGGATGGTGAGGGAGCCTCCCAGTGCAAGGGGAGCAACTGAGCGGCTCGTAAACGCTGGCCAGCTATAAATGATTCATCGCCCAGGGCTGTAAAGTGGCGTTCTTTGCCCTGCATGTGGAGCCCCTGCTGACATCAAGGGAGAGGCCCCGAGTGATTCAGAAGTGACTGTGCCAAGATGGACCATGATGTTGATACCAGAAAATGATGCCCTGCCGCTTCATGCAATGGGACACGGCTGGAGCGGAGCTGGCGGCTGCTCCTCGTCCACCGCTGCCCGCAGGAGACGCCGCAAGGACCAGAGCGGCCCCCGCCTGCCTGTCCCACCCAAGGCCTGGCGGGGCTGTTGGACAGTTCCCGTCTCCTCTCCTCCTGCGGCTTTGGCGACTCCTCTATTGGGAGCCAGAGGCAAACTTCAGGCCTGGGATTTTCCAGCGGGAGACTGGAAGCACAAGCCCCCGGCTCTGAGTCCCATCTTCTCCTTTCTGGAGGCGCTGTCTGGAGAGGGACAAGGCGCCAAAGCCTTTTGCAGAGCCCAGAACCGAGCAAAGCAGAGCGCGGAGCTGGGCGACCCCAGCCCCGGCACAGGGAGCGAAGTGAGAGCTTCACGCGGCCTCAGCGATCGGGATTGCTCAAGGCTTCCCACCGGCCTTGCACAAGTAAACAGCCCCCAGCCCTGGGCCTTGCACAAGCGGCAGAAACCGCCGGCTCCTCTCTCTGGACACGGCTGGCTTCTTCCCTCTTCTCTTCCAGGCCCTGTGGTATCAAGCGCTGGTCATCCCTGAAGGAGGCATGACCAGTCCTCTTGCCACACAGGACGGTAGCGGCACCGCCATGTCCTGTTCCCCCGGATAGGCCTGTACCCAGGCAGCTTGGCAATTTTGGGAGGTGCATTAGGGCGGACTGGCGCGGGTGCCTTTTCTTAGGAAACATGCAGGATCTCACCGTGTTCGAGAAGAGCACTGTGGCGAGACGAGGCACGGTCACACCCTGAGGTCGCCCGAGGATGGCCCACCATCTAGCCCATTCCCAAGCCAAAGGAGCCGTGACTTCCTGCAGAGGATTTCCTGGCAGATTCAGCTCTGAGTTACTCCCACCAGCCTCGGGGACAGCAGCGTGGTCCCCTCCCTCTGATCCCGCAACTTGGGGCCCGCAAAATGGCCTGCCCACACCTCTGAATGGGGAAGGCGGCGGGTCTCTTAAAACCTGTCCTAAACAAAGAAGCCCTGGGAAGGTCTCCTCCTCGCCTGGACACTCATGAGTCACTCCCTCCCCACCGTGCCTCGCCTGGGGGTTGAGTTGCATCAGAAACTAGGTCTGATAACAGCAACCGTTTCCGTTAGAAAAGAGAAAGCCGGGCTGGCTTTTCTGAGGGCTCAGCAAGCAGAGATGCCCGCCTGCGGCGCATCGGTTTGCACGGCGCGGAAGGCAGGAGCAAACCCGGAGATCCTCTACCTGCTTGCAAGTGGTGCCCTGCAGTCTTCCACCCTGGAGCCAGTGTTCAACCCGCTGTTACTGCCCCTGTCAGACAGCTCTTTGGTGGCTCACGTCAGAAGGGCATTTGCCAGGTCGCAGTCCAGTTTTCAGGCCCCGTCACAAAAGTGCAACATGGCTGGCAGGGACGGGCCCCGTATCTACTGCCTTTGGAGAGCCTGCAGAGTGCCACCCCACCGATTTCTTCCTGGGCAAGACCCTGCCTGCATCACCCCTGCTTCCTTGCGACACCTGGCCCCTGCCTGCAGCTCTCTTAATGAAAGACGGCAACCTCACCCCAGGAGGCTGCTAGTGACCGCTGTCCAGGAAGGAAAAGTGAGGCCATCCGAAAGGCCTGGCTGCAGGCGACCCCCAAACCAGGAGACCCAAGAAGACCCTTTCTGAGCCCTAGATCCAGCCCTGAAACCACTTCAGGGGTCCCGGGGGCCTTGACTGCTGTTGCAGCCCTGCAGGCTGGGAGGCAGCGAGTTCCTCTCTGCAGCGGTGGGTTGAACTCGGCAGCGAGATGCTGCCCCTGCAGCCCCAGGCACCCCCTCCGTCGCACCCCCGAAGGAGCAGCAGGGAGAGGAACAAGCAGAGCCCAGCCCGTGGGTCGCACCCTCGGCTCCCACCTACCTTCACCCACGCGTTGGGTCTGTAGGAGACTGGAACCAGCGTGCTCCTGTGGGAGCCGGAGTTTGTGGCCATCTGCCTGAGCCCCACCGAGTAGGGGCTGTAGCTGTTCTTCCTCACCGAATGTCTGTTCAGCATCCCTCTGAGTGCTCGGACTGCGGCCAGGCCCACCCATCCACCCCACGTGCCAGCCGGGGAGCGGGGCGCCCGGGGCCGCCGGATGGCTCTGCGCAGCCTCGGGGCCCGTGCCCTTCCCGGGACAAGAGTCTGGGTTCAGGATGGGCTCCGGCTGCACGTGGGCATGGGTGTGGAAAGTGCAGCTTTTTCCAAGCCGGGAGGAGGACGAAGCTGGGAATGTCCCTTTTTCTTTGCCTGTTGAACTGTTCCCCCTGGGCTGTTCTGGAGGGGCCGTGCCCGTCCCTTTGTCTGCTAGAGCCCGGGGGCCTCACCCAGCTCCACTGGGATGCGACCACATCCGTCTGCCCCTACAGCCCTGTCCCCCAATGCACCCCTTGGTCCTCACACCCTTGGCTTCGCCCTCTGCTTCGACGCTCGCCGCCAGCCACTTCCCCTTCCCTCCATTGAGGCGTCTCTCCCCCTTGGCTGGTCACGGACGGAGCTTTCCTGGGATCTTTTCCCCCTGGCGACTCCGCGCTGCCCTCCAGCCCCACGCAGCCGCCCTGCGCATTTGCATCGAGCGCCTCGAGAGGATGCAGCGCTACTCACCGCCAGCACTTGCGGTATGGGGCTTCCTGCCCTGCTCTTCTTTGAGATGGACGGCGTCTTCATCAGCTCCCGCTTCTTCCTTGAAAACATCTTCCCCGCAAGCCGAGATGGCCTCGCCCCAGAGCAGCCCTCCGCAGCGTCTCAGGCCTGGGGTCCTGTCCGGCGTGGCTTCCCTATTTCCATCCGCCAGGCTTGGCTCCAGCCACGTCGAGGGCCGGCGGAGGTGTCCCGCGCAGCTGCAGCCCTCACAGCTCGGGAGCGACTCCCTTAGCAGTTCAACCACATTCACTGACTTGACTGTCAGGGCTGGAGCATGTGATGCAGGGTTTTTTCCTGATTGGTCTGTCACGCTAACCTGAAAACAGTGCACAGGAAAAGGCAAACGCGCAGGGAGAGAGAGAGCAGGCGGAGTCGCGTCTTGGGGTCGGGAGTCTGGGCTGTTTTGTTTCTCCAGCCGAGCCAGGAGGGTTTCGGGGGCACGGTGGCTCTTCCCTGCCCTTTCGTGTGTCCCACCAGCCCATTTCACAGAGGGAACGTGGGGCCCAGGGAGGGTGGAGGCTTTCAGAGGCCCCCACCCTGGTCAGGAGAGGTGCCCTCTGCCCCCCATACACAGCAGCTCCCGTCCCTACCAAAGCAGGGCACCTCCCAGGCTGGGTAGGTAGGGAGCGGGCTCTACCTGTGTTACAGAGGGGGACTGAGACAGGGAGGGAACAGCGACCCAGGCAGTCTGCAGCAGAGGGGACTGGACCCTGGTATCCTGAGAGCTGGCCCAGCCTCTCATACCCCATTAAGTGACTTGCCCAGGGTCCCCCAGACAGCCAGTGGCGGAGCTGGGAACCGAGTCCAGATCCTTCAAACCCCATTCCAGTGCCTGCCCGTGACCCTGCGGCCCCTCCGCTGCCCTGCGAGACGTATCCCTCCCATTAGAGGCTCAGTAGCACTCGGCAAAGTCTTCCTCTGCCTGTGCTTGGAGCGGTGCTGAGCCCCCGAGCCCTGGCCCTCGCTGGCGGGCCGCTGGCTTCCATCCAGCTGCCGCGCTCAGTGCCACGACATGCTGCAAGAGCCAGGAGCTTAGCAGGCTTCAGTCGTGGCGGCGGGGAGCCCCTCGTATGATAATGAGACTATTCGGGACAGGAATAGACGATTACAGGACCCATGGGAGGGGTCTAAACCCTTAGGCTTCAGGGCCTCTGATATGGGGGACGAGAAGGGGCCCTCCTGCATGCAGGCCCCCCCTCAGCTCCAGACCCATCCTGTTGTGCCCCTCCTGTATAGCAGGGCAGCCTTAGGGCGACCAGACCCGACGCTTTACTTCCAGGGGATTTGGGGAACACAGAAGAGCCGGTGCCCCCCAGGGTGGGCACAGCCCGTCCTTCCCCTGAGCTCCACCACCACCTCCTGGCGAAGCGCGATAGCGATGCCCTGGCTGAGCACCGTGTCACTGGAGTTCCCCACCGGGCTGGGCAGGGACGCGCTCTCGCCATTGACGTCTTTGGGCCGAAACCGTCCACCACTTCCCAGCTTCAGTTCCTGAATGAACAGCAGCCCCCTCCCTCGGGGTGCTGGTAGCCGGGCAGCCTCCAGGCCCAGCTGAGATGGGACCTCACTGTGCTAGGCGCTGTATGAACAAGCATCGAGAAAGTCCCTGCCCGAAAGCGCTTCCAGGCAAACCAGAGCAAGGGCGACGGGGGAAAGGAGGAGACGGACCCTGCGGTTAGTGAAGCCCGCGGAGGGGAGGGAGCCGTGCGGTGAGCTTGAACAGCAGCATTAGGGAGCACGCAGCACAGCCTGCTCTGCCCTCCTGCAGTAACCTCTGGCTCCAGCTCCCTGCCCTGCAGTAGCCTTCCTGTAGGACTTTGATCACGTCACTCGTTGCTGTCATCCACCTGCTTCCTTAGCTGCAGCCACAAATGGTTGCGTGTCTGGCCCTGTCACGTGCATGTGGCTTGCTCAGGAAGCACGCTCGCAACTTCTCGACGGCCTTTGCTCAACTGGCGCTTGCTCTACACTGCAGTAGGTCCCTGTGTGGAAAGGCAGCTACACGCCCAGCCTCCTCTCCTGCGTCGGCGTGGGGCCGGTGCAGAGCAGAGACCTGCCCAGCAAGCAACACGCACACGCAAAGCACGTCCCCAAAAGCAGAGCGGCGGCAGATGGGAGCAGCCCCCAGGGCTTTCAGATCAGCACTGAGTGGTGGGTTTGAGTTCCTGGCCTCTATGCCCACAGCCCGCCCCCATGGCAGCAGGCTGCCCATGCCTGTTCAAACAACCAGGTCCGTAGCATGGAGCTTGGCCAACGTCTGTGAGGAAGTCACATCCCCAGTGGCTTGCTCTGCTTTGCTTTTGTACAGCACCTTGCACCTGGAGATGCCGGCACAGTCCCGGCTATAGGTGCAGAGGGCTGCCTGCTGCGCGGCTGTTTGTAGGGGAGCTGGTGGGGCAGAGGGGGGCCTCCCTGCTAAGGAGGTGCCAGCAGGGGCAGAGATTTCCAGCACAGCCGTGCAACGTGGGATGCGGGCAGCCCGTGCCAACCCTGACAGCGAACTCCTCATCCGCACTGCCCCAGTGGGCTGCGGGAGCCATGTGCTCCCCGAGAGAGGGGCTGCGGAGCTGGGACTGCTTGGGAAGGAGCAGATGGGAGCTGCCCTGCAGGCATCGGCCAAGCCACTGGGACTGGCTTAAAGGGAGCGGTCTCACAGGGACCGCTTTCTCAAGTGCCCCAGACAGGCCCACTGAGCACTCAGAAGCGCCCTGCTTGAAACAGCAAGGACTTCTCCACCTTGCCAGGTGCTCTGCTGGGAGCCGACCCCTCTGGGAAGTGCCAAGGAAAGAGGCCGAGGTCCCTTGGCAAGGCTGCCGTCGCCTCCCACTTGCCCTGGGTCCCTTCCCAGGCAGGAGCGGGGCCTTCGGAGGCGCAGCCGCTAGAGGTCACCCTTGGAGCAGAGTTTGGCCCATCCCAGGCCAATGCCCGCGAAGGCTTCCCTGGCTCCTGCAATGTTCAAGCTGCCTCCGCCTTTTTGCCTGGGTGGTGCATGACGCAGGGTGTCTTCCCCGGTGCACGCTTGTCTGACTCTGCACCTTCCTCTCTCATCCCCTCACCCCAGGGATCGCCCCTCTTCTATGGATGGACTTACAGGGCCCCCATCACAGCCTGGCTGCAGCCCCGTGCACTAGGGCTTTATCTTTCCCATTTTACAGGGAAAGTGGTGTGAGTGGCTTAGGGGCACATGGCAAATCTGTGGCAGTGCCAGGGCCTGGGACCCCCCGCCCCCCCCCAAGCCCTGGACTGTAACCATGCAGTGAACCCCTCCTGACTGCGCTTGCCAGCTGAAGGGTGCGGCGAGCAGGAGGAGCAGAGTTGGAGAGCTGGAGCCGTCCCTTCGTTCTGTATTTGTACAGTACCTTGCGCAGTGGGGTCTTGCTCCGCGCCTGGAGCTCCCCGGTGCTTTCTCAATAGGTCAAAATGGAAAGAGGAGGAGTGAATATAATGGAGTTACTGGTTTAGCTTCTGCCCTGTGAGCCTGTTCAGTCTCCATCGCCTGGCCCATGTGGGGACAGAACCGTGGTACTGAAAGGGGGAAAGGAGTCAGGAAATCCTGAAGAAACTGTGCTGGGAACAGGACCACAGCCACAGCGCATGGCACGGGTGCGTCTTTTGTATGACAGCAGAAACACAGCCATGCTGACCCCAAACCTCCCGTGATCACACGTGCCTGGCTCCACGCCCCTTCACAGACCCGTGGAGATTAAAATGGAATCGGTCTTAACTCAGCAAAGGGACGCGAAGTGGCAGGTCCCCAACATCACAGGACTCCAGCACCTGGTGCATGAAAATAAACCCTCACCAGAGTCGGCAACCCTGGCAGCTTCATAGCAGCCGCTTGCGTGTGGTCTAAAACCCACCTGAATTGGAGCGCGGGGCCCGAGCCAGAGCTGCAAATAGCATCTAAGCCTTTGCGACGGACCCGTTTTCCCACTGGGAGCCCCGATCGCAGGGCCGGGCCCCCGGAATGGGTCCCGAGGGGCTGGAGCGGCACGGGGTCAGTGGGTCTGGGGTACACGCGGGGCCGTGTGCGTGCTCTGCCTGGAGGTCGTGCTGCCTGGAAACGAGGATGCAGCGCGGGCGGGAGGAGGATTCTCGGCCTCCGCTTTCCACAGAGATTCCTTAGCGCCGGGGCTTTTCCAGCAGCGTGGGCAACATTGCTCAGCTCGCGCTGCGGGTAACCAGGGGATGCCCTCTCTGCCTTCAGAAACCTTTTATATGCCGCTGAACTTCCCAGGCTGAGCTTCTGCCCCTTTACAGACACCCAGTCGCTGCAGCGAACGAGCTGCGATAGCTGACTCCATTCTCCGGTGGAAATGCATCCTGGGCCACGCTTTGGTTTTGCTTTTCAGGGAGATGCTGTGTGCAAGGGATCTGCCGACTGGTGCTGGCTCCGGCACCGGATTGTGTTATGTGCTGGCCTGTACGTCAGGGGGACGAACATTGAGGAAGGAAGAGAGCTATGGAAGCTGATGGGCAATTTGGCACAGGGACCGAGAGAGATAAGTGGGCCAGGAATTCATGCTGAAGGTTATTCTCTTCCATAATTGGTCTGTGTGTTTTTGGGCTGTCAAGGCTTGATCAAAAACCCAGCAAAACTAGTGGAAAGGTTTCTACTTGGCAGAGCAGCAGGGAGTGGAAGGGCTTCCTGACATGGAGCTGGTCCAGATGGACCGGAGTCGGCTTCCGAGAGAGGCCGCACCACAGGGTTGTCCGCACTAGCACCGATCCAGAGTCAGGGGCCCAGCGGCCCTTCCTGCCCTGTTCCTCCCTCTCCTCCCCCTCTTCGATGGAGACCTCGGGTCCCCCCCACCTAGCAGCAGATCCTGCTCCCAGCCGACCCTCGGAGGGCTCGGGTTCCTGAACCCGCTGTTCCCCTGGGCAGCGCTGCGGCCTGCTTCTTCCAAGCCTCACGTCTGCCTGGGCCTGGGGCTCTGCTGGGAGGGGGCCTGCAGGCTCAGATCTGCATGGAGAAACTCCACAGGGCATCGTAGGGATGGACGGATGAATTGATCTATCAGTGGATGGATGCATGGATAGGAGTGTATAGATGGACAGGGATGGATCTATGAAGGGATGCACGAGATGGATGGATGGGGATGGGTAGATGGAGGGATGCATGGATAGCGATG
>NW_017728919.1:532188-550518 GCF_001723895.1 Crocodylus porosus | reverse complement strand
GGGGCCTGGGGGAGGGGGCTGCGGCCGGGGGCAGAGCTGTCCTCTTCCTCCGATGGCCCCCGGGCAGGGCAGGGCGCGGGCCGAGAAGCCGTCGGTGCGGTAGATGCGGTTTCTTCTCCGGAGCTATTCGTGTTATCCGCCCCTGTAATCCTCAGCTCGCAGCCTGTAATTTAAGGGCTGGCCGGCCTGTGTTCCCAGGGCGGGTTCAAAGCGGCGAGGTGTGGCGCCAGGAGAGCGGTCTTGCCCCTCGGTTGTTCCCCCGCAGCTCTCCTTGCGCTGGCGCAGCCCGCACCACGGCGCGAACCCCGCGGCTGGCCCTCTGCGCCGGCGCTGCCGCAACCCCTGAGAAATCGGCCGAGGCTTTGGCGGCCCGGCTCGCTGCCCCCGGGCAGGCGCCTCTCCCGGGTTGCGTCGAAACGGCCGCGCTAGAGCAGCACTCGCCCCTCCTGACGCCTGGCCCGGGAAGGGCCGTGGGTGGGGGGCTGCAGCCCGGGGCGATGCTGGAACCGCGGCGGAGGCTCTGCCGCCTCTCGTCGGTGGCTCTCGCCAGACACCGTCGTGGCTGGGCTCTGCTTGCCTTGCCCTGGGTCATCTGCGGGCCTGGGGCCACGAGCCGGCCCTAGTCTCGCCTAAGTCCGCGTGCGTTTCCTGTTGCTCTTTCGTCTTCCCAGGAGCAGGGAGCGGGGTCCTGTTCCCAGCTGTGACATTGACTCTCGCTCTGGCCTCGGTCTTGATGGCTGCAAACTGGGACCGTTCCAGCCCAACTCGCCCGTGCCCATTTGCACAGCATGAGAGGATCTGGCTGGCACTGCTCAGGGACCTGGGAGCCGTGCCAGCTGGGGCCACTGCCAGGCAGGACAAAGGAGGATGGTGGGTTTGGGACCCTCCTTCTTTGTCATGCCCGCCTGTTGCATCCTGACCCACTGGGGCATCGTCACCTGCCTGGTACCCAGCGTGCCGGGGCGCTGAGTCCTGCCCGGGCTCTGGAGTACTGCTGACACGACAAGTTGTGTGTGCAAGTCGGAAAGCTTTCTGTAGCGGGAGAGAGCCATTGGCAAAGCTGCAGTCGGCCCTCGCAGGAAGAGCCTCGGCCCAGCAGCAGGCCCAGAGCCCGGGCTCTTGCAGAGGTGCCAGCTTGCTCTGCCCCGCGCCAGCGCGCCAGGCTCAAGCTCCAGCGAAGCCCCTGAGATCCTGGGCCGGCTCCTGTGGAGCCAGCGCTGCCTGGAGCAGGCGTGGAGCGTTTGCCTTCTCCTGCCCCGCGGCCGTCGCCTGGCGCAGCGCCGAGCCCTGTGCCTTGCAGTTGGGGTGCGGGAGTCTCACGTGTGGCACATGTTGAAAGCCCAGGTCAGGCAGCGAGGGCTCATCCTGCCAGCCAGAGGACTGCGCTTGCCCAGTTCCAGGGGGTTAATAGCTCCCATAGGAGCCGTGCAACCACCAGCAGCTCGTCCTCGCCTCCAGAGGAAGGAGATTCTGTTGGCAGAGGCCCTCCTGGGTTTCCTAAACCCGACTGGGATTCAGCTGGCCAAGATGAAGTGAAATGGAGGAGCCCCTGCCTGGCCGTGGTCCCTCACGGCCGTGATGCCCCGGTGCAGGCCTGGGGAAGCTGCAGAGCGGTTCTGGGCCCGTTGCAGGGGGGCAACGAGCCTAAGAGAGGGGGCAGGCACAGAGCTCGACTGAAACATTAAGCACTTCTCCCTTTGGTACAGCCGAGTCCTCCGCGTTTTGCCTGGCAAGACGGACCCCCGTCAGCAGTGCCAGTCCCTAGGCAGATGCCCGTGACCCTGCACCCGCCCTGGCTCCGCTGGGTAAGGTTGGGGAGGGGGGAGTTGGAGAACGGGGCCGAGCCTGGAGCAGCCTCGTCGGTGAAGGATGGGGGTCCCTGCACCCCAGTGCTGATGCTGAGCCCCTGCGGTCTCTAGGGGTGATGCTGAAAGGAGCGCTGGGGGGTTCGTGCCCCCCTAGGCCGGCAAGGGGGTGCCGCGACCAGCACGGTTCCCCCCACGCTCTGATGTGTGCTAGCCCCTTGTGCCCTTGCTCCGAGCTCCCCCCGAGACGCTCCCGCGTGTCGGCTCTGCCTGGGCGTAAAGCCCTCGGTGCCTGCGTCTGCCTGGGCCGGGCTGTGGCGGGACACGTCCGGGATCCTCCTGGGAGCGGAGTCCTTGTGGATTCCTCCCTGGTGAGCCAGCCACCCTCCACCCCCTTGCTGCCGTCAGCAGGAGGATCTGGCTCCTCTTTCCCCACCTCTCCTGCTCCGTCACCTTCTTGCCTGTTGCAGGGGTGGGCCGGGAGGAAGCTGTTGCAACACCGGAGCTGAACCAGGCCCAGCTCTGAGCCTGCTGGAGCCTCGCCCTGGGCTGGGACAGCAGCCTCCCCCGGCAGCCTGGCTCTGTCCTGGCTGGATGCAGCCCCTTGGTTCCCTGTGCACCCTGCCTCCTTCCAGCCCCGCCTGGGGGTGGGGGGTCTCCTGACTTCTTGCAGACACTGAGGCGGAGCAGCTCCAAAGGCGGGGAGGGATCAGGGGAGGGTCCCTGCTCCCAGCTCAGGCTTGGCTGAGCAGAGGGGCCAGCGCTGGCCCCCCGGGACCGGTGCAGGTCTGCATTCCTGAGGGGCTAAGCGCAGCAGGGAGGGAGGGCAAAGGAGCCGTGGCCGACATCTTAACCCTGTGACCTCCCCTCCCGTGAGCTGCATGAGGGTGGGTTGCTCGGCCTGCTTCAAGCAGGCTGGGACCATGCACACAGCTCTGCATCACTGGAAAGCAGCCACCTCTGGGGTGGAGCAGCCATGCTGGGGTGGGGAGGGGCTTCCTCTGTGTACGGGGAAGGGTGGCGCTTGCCTTGTGGGATTTGCTCCTGGGGACTAACGCACCGGGTTCAGTGTGTCTGGGGGTGGGTCCCTTCTGCGGGAGGACGGCGGGCAGCAGGGTGGGAGGCTTGGGGCAGGTGACTGCAGCTGGTCAGGTCTGGATTTGGGCTGGATCAGGGGAGGTTCAACTTGTGCCAGGGCCCTGTAGTGAGAGAAGAGCCTACTACTGCTGCTGCTCTCTGGGCAGCAGGGTGAGGCTGGGCTGCTGGCCTGGTGCCCTGGAGCTAAGGGGTGGGGGTGGCACTTAGGCGGCCTGACCAGCCGCCAGCCCCTTCCCTTGGCCGTGCGGGCGGGCGCTGGAGTGGTCCCTGCCCGCAGGGGCCCTGGCATCTCCCCGGTGCCAGGGACGGGCTCTGGCATACCCGCTCGCCCTGCTCTGGCGGAGCAGGGGCTGTGGAGCCAGCATGGGCAGCTGCTCTTGATTTAGAGGTGGGCCTCGCATTCCTGGCATAGCCGCGGCCACGAGGAATCTGCCTGGATGCCTGCCCCGCGGGGAGGGGACGCCGGCGCTGACCCGGGCTGGGCCGCTGTGGGTGCAGCAGGGAGGCCGGGCAGGGGCTGCGCGGGGATCGCCTGCCCCGCGCCCCAGTATGCCCAGAGGCTCCCCGCCCTCGGGGCAGGCATGGGTCCCCCCGCGACTGTCCCGGGTCTTCCCTGTAAGCCTAGTCTGAGCCAGGCCCTGGGGACAGAGGCGCTAGCAGCCTCCCCCTCGTGTGACTCGTCCCTTTGTGACACTTCCTGTGGCTCAACCCTGGGCTGGGGGGCAGGGCAGAGCTGTGCCAATAGCACAAGAGCCTGGCTCGCCCATAGCTCGGGTCCGAGCAAGCGTCGGCTGGGGGGCAGCTGGGGGAGGAGACCACTGGAGCCTCTTGCTTTTGCGGCTTCTCCCTTGGGAGCCAGGCCACGGCCCCTTGCAAACACCGCTGCTCCAAGCGCTGGGCCGGAGCCTCCTTTCTGCTGGGGTCTTCCTGGAGGAGCCTGTCCCCGACAGAGGGGCTGCTCTTGGCCTTTAGCGCCAAGGGGCAGAGCATTTAACAAAGAGCTCTTTTCTCCCCCTTGCATGCAGTCATTTGAGCCGTCCGCCCTCCTCCAGTCCCTGTGGGCTCCGGAATCTGGTGTTAAAAGCCAGCCAGGAAGCGGGGAGAGAGGGGAGCTTCTTTTGCTGCACCAAAAAGAGAGTGCCTTGGTGCAAATGCCCCCAGCGAAGTTCGGTAGCATCCAGGCTGGGGGGAGGAGGTGTTATTCTGCACCTGGCAGGATGCACTGGTGTCCTGGTCTCTGAACCACTTCTCACACCCACCTTCCCACATCCTGCCCCAGGGGTTTTATCTTGCACTGGGGGTGCCTGGGCTGCAGGGCAGTGGCAGGATGGAGGGGTGGGATCCAGCAAGGTGGGCTGGGCAGGGGAATCTCCGTCTCCCTGGGCATCACCTGGTTGTGCCCTTGCCCTGTTCGCTTGGCACAGCATCATCCCGGCTGCCCCCCCTCCCCCCCGCCTGGCACCAGCTCAGGGGTTTTCTGTCGTCCAGCGACACTGAGACTGCAGCCCGCTGCGGCTTCCCCTTCCAGCAGCCCAACTTCTCCCCCCTTGCCCGCCTGGCTCCGTCTTGTCCTGCGTCTCAGGAAATTGTAGCTGCTCCAGCAACCCCAAACCGCCCCTTCCTGGTTCCCGATGACTTCGCTCCTGGGTCGGGCGCCGTGCTGGGAGCCCAGCAGAGATGCCTCATTCTCATGCTACAGGAAGCTCTGGGCTGGGCTTTTGGCAACAGATCCCCTCATCTCCATTGCTTCCCTAGGGGAGAGGAGGGAGTGCCCGCTTGGAGCGAGCAAAGGGAAGTGCCCACGGCAAGCAGTGACTTTTTTTTAAGGCATCACAGCCCCCAGGGATAGGAGGCTCTGCAGAATACCCCCCTGGAGCCCGGGGGCAGCAAAGGGGTTAATGGCCGTCACAAGCCACTTCCAGGCTGTGGAGGCCGGAGAGCGTCGGCCGCAGCAAGTGCAGGCAGGCCTGGCCCTGCTAGGGGAAGCTCCCATGGGGCTGGGCTGCCCCGGGCATGAGCTCACTGCTTCTGCAATCTGCTGCTGCTCTTGGCAGAGGGCGAAGAAGTGATGGAGGGGGAGGGCAGAGGCCAAGGGGCTCACGGTGTGCTGGGTCAGAGAGGGACCTGCCAAGGCCCCTCATCCTGGCACTGACCCTGCCTTGTCGACATCCTCCTGGCCAGGGCCCCACAAAACCTCCCAGCCCAGCTAGGAAGCCCGGTGTCGGGCGCGGGGAGCCACGTTGGGTCAGCGTGAGTAGAGCAGAGTAGCACTAACCTTCCCACCCTGCTTTCCGCCAGCTCGCCCAGAAGTATGACCCGCAGAAGGAGGCCGAGCTGAGGACATGGATCGAGAACATCACCGGGCAGCAAATCGGCCCCGACTTCCAGAAGGGGCTGAAGGACGGCGTCCTCCTCTGCGAGTGAGTCTGCTGGGGCTGGCGATGCTGCGGGGGGCGATTCCAGGGGATCGTGTCCGTCTGGGGGAGCTGCAGGCTCCTTGGGCTGGCCTCCTGCTGCCCCCTTCTCCAGCCCCTGCAGCATCTGAGAGCCGCAGTGTGAGCTACAGATGAGCTCGGAGGCCGGAAGCCCTTCTCAGACCTAGCTCGGCCTGGCTTGGAGTTCATCGGCAAGAGGCCTGCGCTTGGAGCCTGCGAACGGGGCAGAGGCACTGCCTGCTCACAGCTTGGCACGGCCCTTGTGCTCCGTGATGTGATGCCAAGCTCCAGCTCGTGGTCAGACACGGAGCGCTCTCCTGCCTTGCCCCAGCCATCTAAAGGAATGGGCTCCAGATGCATCGGTCTGGGGGCAAGGACCCTGCTACCACCCAGGCCTGTGCATGTCTCGTGCTGCTGTAGTGGCTGGCAGGCACCCTGGCCTGGCTAGTGATGCCTCTGCCCTCCCCGAGGGGCTGGGAGAGCAGGCCGTCTAAGGGACCCCAAGCCCCCTGGGGAGGCTGCACCTGGTAGAGAGGGCGTGCGATCCCAGGAAGGCGCCCTGCAACCCGGGGGCCATCCAGCCCTTCGATCTGCCTGCACAAAGGAGCACAGCGGGTCCAGGCTGTTCCCAGGCCTGGGGCAATTCCTGGCATGGGCTTGGCTCGACAGGATGTTGCTTGAGGTTCCTCCACACTCTCTGCCTTGGCTCTGAAAACAAACACAATCTCCTTCCCACAAGTGGCTGCAGCTCAGATTCATAGGGAGCAAAAACCTGAGCCTGTCCTGGCTGGAGCCGATCTCCACCCAGGGGAAGCCGCTCTGTCCTGCTCCGTCGAAGAGGCACTTCCCAATGCCATGGGGCATGGCCACCTCACTCAGGGGAGTTGCCTCTTGCAGTGAGGGACTTCTTCAGGGCTGCGTAGCACCGACATGGCGATGCCAGTGCTTTCCTGGAAATAGGAGGGATTCGTTAGCTCCTGTCTGCTGACTGCACCAGTGGTCAAGGTGGCACGGTGGGGTGGATAAGCCCATGGGCACCAAACTCCTGCTGTGCTACATTCGCACTGCAAGGGACAGCAGGACACGGAGCTGGTGCAGGTGGACGCAGCCTCCTTGCTCTGGTGCTAATGGCACCATCTCTCTGCAGGCTCATGAACAAGCTGAAGCCCGGCTCGGTGAGGAAGATCAACCGCTCGGCTCAAAACTGGCACCAGGTGGGTGCCTGGGCCTTGTGTCCCTGGAGCAGGCAGCCTGGCAGGTTGCTGGCCCCAGCATCGCCACTCTGGGAGCCGCGTCTCCAACAGGCTCCCAGCTCCTCACCCTTCTCTCATGTGTCCTTGTCCATGTTCCTCCCCAGCTGGAGAACCTCTCCAACTTCATCAAGGCCATGACCAGCTACGGCATGAACCCTGTCGACCTCTTTGAAGCCAACGACCTCTTCGAGAGTGGGAACATGACCCAGGTGCAGGTCTCCCTGCTGGCTCTGGCGGGCATGGTGAGTGCTAGGGAGGAGCCCGGCAGCTTTGTGGCTGCAGGAGACGTGGCTGTTCCTCTCCATCATTTGTAGGCCATGCCACACCTTGCACCCACCCCGGACACCCCCAAGGGACCCTAGGGGTAGAATCTCCCTCTGCCTGGATCCCTCTGGTCTGCTTTGTGGGAGACTACAGCCAAGGACTGACCCAGCCAGGCCCTGTCTGTGCCTCCATGGATGCTCTCAAAGGATGGCATTGGCCCCAGCCAGGTCCCCACTGGAGCAAGGACATTGCCTTGAGCTCATACAGACCGTCTGCAGTGCCTTGAGCCCCCCTACAGCACTCCCTGTCCCAGGCTGAGGCTCTCCCCTCTACTGTCCCTTTGAGGCAGGTGTTTAATAGCACTGAGCCACCCCAGAGACAGCTGCATCCTTGAAGTGGAGTACGGATGGAGGCTTGAGGTGCCCTGAGGCTTGTCACAGATGACCTGAGGGCAGGGCTGATGAGCTGACCCACATGAGTTTCCAGTCTCTGTACAAACCCCAGCACCGGAGGTTTTGTGCTTTGGGCCAGTCCCTGTCGGGCAGGAGATAATGGATGTGGCTGCCCCTGCACCTTGCTCCTGGGTGGGTTGGGAGCCAGGGGGTGCTGGGGACAATTTCTGAGGCTCTCACCCTTTCTGGCAGGCCAAGACCAAGGGGATCCAGAGCGGGGTGGACATCGGGGTGAAGTACTCGGAGAGGCAGCAAAGGAACTTCGACGAGGCCAAGATGAAAGCCGGGCAGTGCGTGATCGGGCTCCAGGTGAGTGGATGCCCATGTCTCCTACTGCAGGGTCCTGTGGGGCACCAGGGAGAGAGAGCTTCTTAACCCTTTAGCACCTGAGTTCCCTGCCCCCAGGCACAAGGGGGTCGAACCCTGTGGGAGTCCTCTAGTTACTAGCGGGGCCGTAACCCTCTGGCACCCTTCATCCTCCCCAGCTGCCCAGGCTGTGCTGGCATTGCCTGTTCTGCTCCCCAGGGGCCAGGGACTGTCACAGCTGCTCTGCTCTGTTCCTCAGACAAGCCTGGAGCGGGGGGCTGGCTTCTCAGGGAGGCGTGTTGGGGGAGGAGACGGGCTGGGACAGTCTGGACTCGGGGACCAACTTACTGCCACCTTGCAGTGCACAGCCAAGGGGCTTGAAAGCCCATCTTTGGGCTGGGGCTAGGACTCCGCATCTGGGGGACCTCCTACCCAGCTCTGAATGGGGAAGGTGTGGGACATGGTGGGGAGAGAAGGAGGGTCTGGCATGGTGGTAGCCCTTGCTCTGTGCCCCGTGGGGGGGGGGAGGCTCCCATTACTTCCAGGTTCTCACAGGCTCTCCTTGACTTCTTCAGATGGGCACAAACAAGTGCGCCAGCCAGTCGGGCATGACGGCCTACGGCACCAGGAGGCACCTCTATGACCCGAAAAACCAGATCCTGGCCCCCATGGACCATTCCACTATCAGTCTTCAGATGGGTACCAACAAGTGCGCCAGCCAGGTAGGCAGGTGGGAGCAGACTGGTGGGGGGACCGGAGCCTCCACCCTCCACCATACCTCTGGGGGTGCGTGGGGCAGGAAAGGCTGGATTCATCTGGGATCAATCCAGTCCACAAACTAGATCCAGTTCTGGGGGAGGTCTTGTGCCCTGTTTCCTGCCTGTAAAACAGGATCTGTGCTTTGTACCTCCCCCTGTAGCCCTTGGGCCCACATAAATGGTAAAATCATGGGGGTTTCTTTGCTCGAGCGTGCCCAGCACCCGGTGCAGAGGGCGCCTACCTGCCCTCCAGCCAGTTTGCGGGCGCAGTGGTGTGACGCGTGGTCTGGTTTCCCAGGTGGGCATGACGGCCCCCGGCACGAGGAGGCACATCTACGACACCAAGATGGGCACGGAGAAGTGCGACAACTCTTCCATGTCCCTCCAGATGGGCTACAACCAGGGAGCCAACCAGAGCGGCCAGGTCTTTGGCTTGGGCCGCCAGATCTACGACCCCAAGTACTGCCCCCAGGGCAACCCGGGCGACGCGGCCAACGCCGCCTGCGACGAGAGCATGGACCCACCCGAGTACCACTACTACCGAGAGGAGGAAGAGAGTTACTGAGGGGGGGCCCTACCTAACCCCATCCCGTCCCACCCTAGCTCACTCACAGATCCTAGTTGCCGGCAACATCCCAGCATCTCCCCTCTCTCTCTCTCTTTAAAACTCTTTTTATACTGAATCTTTTTCTAAGCAAGGAAACACTCCTCTGTGTAGAGAGAAGAGTTGGCTGTTTAGCCCCTGGGGAGCTGTCCCAAAGGGCAGTGCCCCCAAATTCAGCCCGGTAGTCTTCTATTAGGCAGGATTTTAGATGCCCATAAGTGCCCCGTCTCTAGCTCTCCAGGACTGTGTGCGCCAGGGAAGCGTTAGCAGAGCAGGTCATGCAATGGATTGCAGCCTCCCAGCATTGCAGGCCTGTGTTGCAAACGTGCGGCTGCTCCTTCACGCTCTGAAGGTGTCTTTGGAGGCTGCCTAGCCAGGGCTGGGTGGCAGCTGGGGATTGAGGGCATCTGATAAACAGGATGCAATTGGGAAGAGCAGGCCAGGCCAGGGAACTTCAAAGGATGGGAGGCAAATCCTGCTGTGTCGGCTCTGTTAACTTCTGCGTCTCTTCCAAGCTCTCATGGGGACCAATGAAAATATATATCTTTCTATACATATATATATATTTTTATCGAGGCCAAAAGCAGAGCCCAAAGGCTGTGCTCTCCTGTGTATGTGTTTTTTGGTTGGTTTGTTTTTTGGGTTTTTTTTTTTTTTTTGAAGGGAAGCAGACTAGCAAGGCATTGTGAAGATAAGGACCAAGTTTATCTGCTCTTTATCTCTATTCCAAAAAGTCCAGTGCTCCCTGAAGAAGAGAGAAGGAGAAATTTTAACTGCCCCCTGACACTGGAGTGGGGGTCTGAGTCTGCTGTATTATTCACAGCAGGTTCGGGCCTCAGGAGACCAGATCTGTTCACCCATATAGGATGGATATGGGTGAATGGATATGGATGACCCAACGGATGGACATGTTGCAATGGCAATGGTTTTTTACAGATGTTTTTTAATACAGCTGCTCTTCCGGCTGAGACTCGCTCTATTTAAACCTCCAGGAAATGTCTTGCGCGCGTCTGGCCTTGCTGGCACTCTCATAAATTCATAGAAGTAGGGTCGGAAGGGACCTTGCAGATCTTCTAGTCTGACCCCTGCCCTGGGCAGGAGAGAAAACTGGGCTCAAATGACCCCAGCTAGGTAATCGTCAAGCCTCCTCTCTTGCTTGTCCAAACCAGCCCCCGGTGCTGGGAGGCTGGGAGCCCCTAAGAACTGGATGGGACATCTGCTTCAGTGGCAGCCAGGAGCCTGGTGATGGAGACTCCCTGGGCTCCTGGAAGGTCAAGTGCCATGCGTTTCTCCAGAGGCAGTGGTGCCTTTGGATGTGGTGCCTTGGAATTTTTTTTTTATTTTTTAATGAAATGTGAAATGTAATATTTGAACATGGGCAATAAACGCTGTAGAAAGGATGGGCCGGGCTGCCACTTGTGTGTACAGGATGACTGGGGAAGGGGCCTGGCTCAGCTGCTTCACTATAGTAGCGGGTGGGGGTGCCCCGTGGGTTGTTGGAAGAACGGCGTTCCTCTTGCTGGCTGTTGCCACTCGATAGGTGACTGGCAGGAAAGCTGTTAAGTGTCTATTTTGGCTCCCAATTTGATCCTGACATTAAATGCTCTGCTGATTCCAGACCGGATGATGGCTTGAAAGGGAATAGCTGTATTGCAAGGAAAGCCCTATTCCTACTGGGAGGTCGGGAACGCCAGACCTAGAAACCCATGCTGCTGGGGGTAAGGCCCCTTTAAGACTCAGCATGCCTTCTTCTGGCCCCGCCCCTTTGAAGTATATAAGGCAGGGATCAGCTCAGATGGTGGCTGGGCAGCCAACCGGGTTTTGGGGGCTGTGGAGGGTCACTGCTTAGGTCTCGGGCAGTAATTCTCAGATCCTTTCAAGGGTGCTGCACAATGTTATCCCCATTCGGTTTGCAAACCTGGCAAGCAGGGATCCTGGTTTTCTCTGATTTAAAAAAAAAAAATCAATCCCAACTTTTCAGTTAAAAAAAAGAGTAACCCCAAATTCACATTTTTCCGTAATTAAAATGAAACGCCGCTAATCCATAGACGAAACACCGCCATAGCTATATCTGTGTATTAGCGGTGTTTCAGCAAGCACATCGGTGTATCTATAGCGGTGTTTCACTTTAATCACGGAAAAATGTGGATTTGGGGCTTTAAACCCAAAATTGGGGATCCCGGCCCGGTCGTGACACCCATGCGGCGGGCGATGGTGCAAAGACGGCCCTGGGATGGGGCCGGGACCCCTCGCAGGGGGTTGCCCTTGGCGCCCATGCCCTGCCAGTCTGCAGGGGGTGATCCATGCTTTGCCCACGCAGGGGGCCTGGCTCCAGCTCCCCTTTTCCTGCGGGCCCTTTAAGAAGCACCCTGTGACGTCTGCTGGCCGGCTGTAGCCCCGCCCCCGGCAGCACGAGGCTACTTTGTAACAACGCGCCTGTGACGTAAGCTTGGGGCGGGGCTTGCGGAATGATCAGATCACCCGGCCGGCAGGGTTGCGGGGGCTGCTCTTAAAGGGGCCGCGTCGGAGCAGGTAAAGGGGTGGGGAGCAGGGGAGATGCGGGGGCACAGACAAGCGGTGCCCTCCGAGGTGCCCGGGCAGGGAGGTGTCGGCGGCTGCAGCGGCCGGAGGGCAGAGCATCCTGCCAGCTCGCGGGGGGTGGGGGGCAGCTGGGCAGGGCTCTTGCCTCTGCACCTTGGCTGCCCACCAGCCCTGCCCGGGGGTGCAGAGCTGGGCATCCCCCCACGGCAGAGATGCGGCCTTGGCATCCCTGGGCTGGAGCCAGGCCAAGCCATCCCTGGGGCCTGGGTTCTGCAGTTCAGCTCCTGGCATGCCCCTGGGGGCATTGGGAGAAGGGGGCATCAGCACCCTTGGCGCCCATCAGCCTCAAGCCAGAGGAGGAGGGTGATCGTGCTGGTCCGGGTGGCAAAGAGGGCTCCAAGGGGAGTGGGAGGAAGGCCTTGGGGGGTCCTTGCTGCACAGGGGGCTGAGCCCCACCATTCCCAGCCACCTGCTCCCTTGCGTGGGCATGGGCCCAAGCCCCCTTCCGCGACCTCTACCCGAAGCCCCTCGCTGCCCTGGGCTTCACGGGGCGCGAGCGAGTGTAGAGCAGGCGGCTGGTCCGGTGGTGTAAGCAGCCCTTGCGGAGAGCTGCGGGTTGATTGCAAGCCGGCAGGAGGGAGGGCTGCGGAAGGAAGGCAGCCTAGCTGAACACAGCAGCTCTTGTGTTTTGCTGCATCTTGCGTTGGGTTCCAGTGCTCGCACGATTTGGGGCTGCTCGTTATTTCTTGCTAAGCCTTCCTGGCGGCTGCGAGCGGGCCACAGCCGGCTTTCCAGCGGAGCGGCCTGGGTGAGGGGATGCCCTGGGGTGGAGTCACAAAAGACACTGATAAACTGAGAGTCCAGCAGAGAATGACACTAATGAACCAAGGTTTAGGCAACGGGCCTGGGGGGACGGGGCTGGAGGAGCAGGACGGTTTAGTCCAGGGAAGAGAAGACTGCGGGGGTGGGAGCTGATACCCTTCCCACACCTGAAGGGTTGTTACAAAGCGGACGGCGACAGGCTGTTAAGGGACGGGGCAAGGAGCCATGCTTTAAATTGCAGCAAGGGATAAGTTTGAAAGCCCATTGCTTGCAAACACAAACCTCACGTGCCAAAATAAACACGTTTACAAATTTGAATGCTCATTAAGTTAATGAGGATGAAATGATGTGGCATGTACAAGCAACCCTGGGGGCGGTTCAGCACTGGAACAGGGACACGCGGGGTCTCCATCCTAGGAGGCTTCTCACAGCAGGTTGGGCAGGGTTGCGCCTGCTTTGAGCAGGGTGTCCGAGCCTGCAACCTCCCATCAGCCCAACTTGGCTATGACCGCACATGCTCCTCGCCCTGGATCTTCCTGCCTGCTTTTGGCAGGCTGCTTAGGAGCGAGGAGAGCACTTACATCCGTGCTCCGGGCCAACGACATAGATCAAACATCTAAGGGCCGCTTGGCTGGGAAATAACCCTTATTATAGCTGGGCCTCTTTTCAAGCCCAGCTGCTGGGATCTGGGCTTCTGGTGACTCCCAGTTTGCATCTTTTCCTGTAAATAATTGATGGCTCAGTGGTCAGCGAGTAGCTCAAAACCGCGACCCAGGCAAACCCCAGAAGCGAAGAGCAGGGAGAGGTAATGAAAAGAAGCTTCTGGGGTATTCCTGGAACAGAGAGGATGAAGCCACGGGTCCGGTTGCGAACGGCACGGGATATTTGGCTTCTATCTTACTCCGTGCTGCAGAGGCCAAAAGAGTCCACGAGCTCCCTGGTACCTAGCACAGGGGAGGTGTGCGTGGGGGGGGGTGCACGCGTGTGTGTGCATGCATGCGTGTGAGCCCCTTGAACTGTAGCTAACTTGTGTCCTGTGCTGCTGCTTGCTTCCCATCTGTGCTCTGACCCCCGGGTTCGGGGACAGGTGCCCGGTCTCCTGGGTCCTTTGCTCTGCTCTGTCACCGCCTCCCTGGGCCCAGGTCCCGGGCCCTTCTGGGGCCTCTGAAACGGGATCTCAAAGCTCGCTTTGTGCTGGGCTGTGCCATGTGATTAGAGAGCTTTCCTAGCGCCATAATCCTGCCCTGCCGAGGTACCTGCTTATCCCCTTGGCAGCGAGCCACCGACTAAGCCTGGGAAGCAGGGCAGTGCCGTTGTTGAGCACGGGGTACCGTACCTGGCCGGCAGCCTCCCAGTCTGGGAACTGGGGGCTGCTGAGCCGCGAAGGGCCGGGCACCGAGCTCGCCTGGGAAGCCAGCGGCTACTTGACGGGCGAGGGTGCCCACACGCCAGCTTTGCATGTGACGCCGAGGGCAAAGGTGTCGACATCTTTCCACAAAGGGAGGCGAGGGGGAGAGGTGAGTTTGCTGCTTGGGGTGACACAATGGTGGTGGTGAAACCGGGCAGAGCCGGCGTGAACGCAACCAGCTGTTTGGCGGGGACCCAGGAGTCCTCGTAGCTCTTCAGAGAGGAGCTGGGCTCGCGCTGCGTGCTTATGCGCCTCTGGTTTCTGCCAGGGGCTTTAGGCTCCGGTCCTCTTCAAACCCCAGCTGCAAACCCACAGGAAACACTCCTCCCCGCCCCGTGCAACTGTAACAAGCTGCTGTCTTTGGGTTCCCAACTCCAATTATTTCATAAAACCATCAAAAAAAGAGGGTTGGAAGGGAGGCCGCATCAATCCGACCCCCTGCTCCAAGCAGGACCAGCCGCAGCTACATCATCCCAGCTAAGGCTTTGTCTAGCCGGGTCTTAAACACCCCCAAGGATGGGGACCCCACCACCTCTCTGGGTGTACCAGTGCTTCACCACCCTCCGAGTAAGAGAGTTTTTCCTAATATCCAACCTCAACTTCCTTTGCTGCAACTTGAGCCCATTTGTTGCGATGTGCTGGCTTCCACCCCAGAGGTGGCTGCATTTCAGTGGCGGGTCAAACAGTCAGCACTGGCAAAAGGACCCTGGCTTGCTTTGCGAGCTTATCGGCCCTGCAGAAGGCAGATCTTTTAGGAAGCTGGATGTTATCTAGGGAGAATAAGGTATCACTGTGGGCTTGATTCACAGCCCGTCGAGGTCTGCGAGAGCCTTTCTATTGATTTCCCTCAGCCGGGGCTGTGCAATAGATTTTTTTTGCCCCCCTCCCTATAATAAGCTCTTTTCTGTAATGTCTCCAGCGCCGTCTTGTCCTTCCCTGAGCCTTTGCCTGTAGAGCGGGGAGGGGAGGATCAGCCGGACTTGCTCCGAGAATGAACTTTTCCGCTGACTCGGCCGTCCGCGATGGTGCTGCGACGCAAGCAGCTCCGCCAGCCGCCCGCGTTCGGGTGCCTGGAAGCTCTGAGCCCGATCTGTGCTCGCCTCTCACCAGGCCGCGGTTCTTATCCCAGCCAGGGGCTCCTAGGGGCTGAGCAGTGGTGAGGCCCGTCGCTAAGATGCAGCCACCTCTGGGGTGGAAGCCAGCGCATCACAACAAACGGTGCTTGGCGCCAGGGTCTCGGTGTCTGCCTCGGGGGCTGGCAGGGGAGGCGCTGGGGCTTCCCCACGGTCACCCCTGGGGGGGTTAGGGAGCCGGTCTGGGCAGCCCAGCCAGCCCAGGCGGGGTAGGGAGCGGTCTCTAAAAGCAGAGCTCTCGGGTGAGCTGAGCTGAGCTGGCAAGGTCTCGGCGGGCCAGTCTCGGCCGGTACCTGGCTGAGGCCTTCGGTGCAGGGGGCGAGGAAAGGCGGCTTTGCGGCTAGCACCCGCTTGTGCCCCAGACTCCCCGAGCAACTTCAGCCCAGTTGGTTCATTGCCTCCAGCCTCAGTTTCCCCACCCGCCAGGCTCCCCCTCACTCCACCAAGTGGACCTCCCCTCCCCCAGGTCAGGCCAGGGTAGAGACCCCCTTGCCCTTGGCTGGCAGAGATGTCCCTGGCTCGGGGTCCCGCTCTGTGCCGCCCTCCTGGCCTGTTCCCAGCGGGCGGCAGAGAGCTCAGCCGGCTGGGGCTCCCGGCGCTGAACCGAGGCGCTGTCCCGTCGGAGCGGAAGAGCCAGCTCTGTTCTCCCTTGGCCGGGGGCTCCCCGGGGTCAGGGTGAGACGCGGGCTGGGGGCTGCTTGCCAGCTGGATGCTCATGCCCGGGGCATCTGGCGCGGCCCCGGGGTGGCAGGGCAGGGACAAAGCCGCTCTGTGCGCTGGGTGCTGGCAGGGCTCCCGTGCTGGGGGTCACGTTACCAGCCCGGGAGCAGGCCGGCTCCCCCGGGCCCTTTTGCCCCCCTCCGCGTTCCTCGGCATCACCCTGCCGTTTCCACGGCAGCCCCCACCCTCTCATTAAAGATGCCCGGCTCCGTGTCCTCGTTTAGCCCGCGTGGGAGTGGCAGGCAGGGGCCACGTGAGGCCAGCTCGTGGCATGGGAGGGTGGGGGGATCGCAATGCGGCCAGGGGGTCTCCCCACCCACCGTCAGCTGCTAGCGACCCCCAGACTGGGGCAGTGTCCCCCAGTGCTCCTGCTCTTGCCCCGCTCCCCTGTTGAGTCAGGCGGGGACCGGCGCGGTTGCCTGGCACCTTCATGCCCGCCTTTTCCTGACCGGCTCCTTGCCCCCAGCGCTGCTCGGCGGCCCCGGCCATGGGCCTCGGGACGCAGCTGGGCCTGCTGCTCTGGAAGAACTTCACCTACCGGCGCAGGCAGACGGTGAGTCCCCTGGGCAGGCGGCTGCAGCCCTTGGTACCCGGGCCGGGGGAATGGCCCTTCACCCACCCCCAGCTGCCAAGCAGCATCACCCGCCAGGCTCCTGGACCTCCCACCCTGAGCAGCCCAGTGACCCTGGGAGAGCAGGGAGGCCACACCGGTGCCCTTGGGAAAGCCTGGGCAGAGAGGAGCCCTGTGCCACCTACTAGGCATCTACACTGCCTTGGAGACCACCAAAGCAATGGTGTCCGTGCCCCCCCCCCCCCGGGGGCACAGCGGAGGCGCGCAGCAGTGCCCTGGGCTGGGGCGGAGTTGCACTGAGATGCCCAGGGCCGGGGGCATGGGCTAGCAGGGCCCCAGCTGGTACCACGCGGCCAGGGCATCTCTCTCCAGGTCCAGCTGGCCATCGAGCTCCTGTGGCCGCTCTTCCTGTTCTTCATCCTCATCTCCGTGCGCCGGTCGCACCCGCCTTTCGAGCAGCATGAATGTGAGTGCCCCCGGCCCCGGTTCGGCCGCCGAGCTCGGCTGGAGTCCAGGGCGGAGGGTCCCAGCGGGTCCCTCGGGGGTGAGATCCGCCCCGTGCCGCGGGGCCAGCTGCGCTGTTGTGGGTGCTAATGTCTGGGCTGGAGCTGGGAAGGGTGGGGAGAGAGACACGGCTCCCACCCGCCCTCCTGCCCCTGCGCTGCATCCCCCCTCTCCGGCAGGTCACTTCCCCAGCAAGGCGCTGCCCTCGGCTGGGACCCTGCCCTGGATTCAGGGCATCATCTGCAATGCCAACAACCCCTGCTTCCAGTACCCGACAGCTGGCGAGATGCCGGGCACGGTGGGGAACTTTAACGAGTCCATGTGAGTGCCCACACCCTGCCTGGCCTGGGAGGGGGGCGGGTACCAGCTGGTGAGCAGGGGCTGCCCCTGTCTGCTTGGGGGTGCCTTGCTGTGCCGTGCCCTGGGAGCTGGTGCCCCCATCACACCCTGGTGGGAGGGGGTGGCAGGATGGGGGCACCCCCTGGGGCTCAGCAGACCCCTCCTCCTTGACGCTTGGGGGGGGGGGTATTTGCAAGGCCGCACCCCCTGGATGCCGTGGCTCCCAGGCTCCTGCTTGCCCTGAGCCTGTGCCACCCATGCAATGCTCCTGGAGGAGTCGGCTGGGGTGCAGGGGCTCCCTGGGCTGCGTTGGGCATGGGGGAGTGCAGTGCGAGTGGGGGGTCTCCACCCCAAGCCAGCCAGGGCGTCCCAGCCTCTCTGCGGTGGTGCAGGGCTCATGGGGAGAGTTGGAGCCTAGGTGTGGAGCCCCTGGATCCGGGGGTCTGCAGAGGGACCCAGCCCGTTTCCTCCCCCTCTCTCCGCCCAGCATCTCCCGCCTCTTCGCCGATGCCCGGCGGGTGCTGCTCCACGCCGGCAGCCGGCAGGCCCTCCGCCCCCTGGCCCGGCTCCTGCCCGCCCTGCGCCGGCTCCGAGGGGACGGGGCGCGCTGGACAGGTGAGGCTGTGGCCGCCCCGGGCATCCCTGCCCGCGGTGCTGAACCGGGCTGGGGGCAGAGCCCAATGCAGCAGGCGCCCAGCTCGTCCCTGGCCAGGGCCAAAGCTTGCCTACAGCTTTGCGCCGGCCAGCCAGATCCCAGGAGGGGCTCGGGCCTAGCTGAGGACAGCCCAGGAGAGACCTTGGCTGCCGCTCCCTTCCCAGCCCCTGCCTGACCCTGCCCCTGCACCCCCAGCCCTGCCGGTCCGGGACTACCTGAAAGCAAACGAGACCTTCTCCGAGTTCCTCCGTGTCAACGCCTCTGCGCCCCCCGGCCTGGCCGACCAGCTGCTGGGGGCCCGGCTCAGCCCGCGTATTGTGAGTGCGGCCCTTGAGCGGCGCGCCCGGGCCCTGACCCTCCATGAGGATGCTGTTGCTGGGGGGTTCAGCCCTGCACCGCCGCCCGCAGGCCGAGGCTGGCCGGGGGCTGCATCGGCCGCAGCTAACGGCGTCCTCCCCTCCCCAGCTGTCCCTCGCCGCCTCCGGCTTGTCGCTGCAGGATGTCGTCTGCAACGCCTCGGTGCTGGCACGGGCGCTGGCGGGGCCGGGGGCCGGTGCCCGGGACACCCTGCAGCCCTGGCTCTGCTCCCTGCCGGCCCCCAGGCTCCAGGCCCTGGAGCGCAGCTTCCTCTCGCAGGTGGACGTCGGCCGAGGCCTCGCGGT
>NW_017728919.1:517198-532088 GCF_001723895.1 Crocodylus porosus | reverse complement strand
CACCGTGGAAGCCCTGGCGGCTGTCCTGCGTGGGGCCGAGGCCCTGGCCGAGGAGGTAACGCGGCGCCAGCTCCGGAGGGCGGAGGGGAGCAGGGGGTGGGGGTGGGGAGCTCTGGGAGGGGTCCCCCTGCCCTTGGGGGTCTCCGGGTGCCGCAAGAAGAGGGCCCCTGTCCTGCCCCACCCCTTCTCCCCTCCCGGGCAGCGCAGACCCAGCTGCTGCCCTCTGAGCCGGCCAGGGTCCCCCACCGGTCAGTGCCCCCCCCCAGGTCTCGGCCATGCGCAGCTTTGCGGACCTCCGGCGGGAGCTGGGGGCGCTGGGCGGCAGCACGACCCCGCGGGGCGCCTTCGCGGCCCTGTCCCGCCTCGCCTGCGGCCACGCCAACAGCACCGGGCTCCGCGTCCCCTCCCTCAACTGGTACGAGGACAGCGACGTGCGCGCCTTCCTGGGCCGCAACAGCTCCGAGCCCCGGGCCGTGGCCTTGGACAGCGGCACCAGTGAGTTGTGGGGGGGGGAGGGCTCCCCTCCAGGCCTGGGTAGGGGGATGCAGCGGTCGGAGCCCAGGCGGGGTCACGGACCCCGCTCCAGCAGCTGCAGGAGACAGTGCCCCCCCCCCGGGTAACCTGGCTTAGGCTCAGGTTGGGGGCTGGGGGAGCAGGTTGTGTCCAGTGGTGGAAGAGGCCTTGAATTTGGGGGGATTAGGGGGCTGGGGTGCAGAGGAGGAAAGAGCTGGAGCTGGGGGGGTTAGCATGGCTTGGGCAGGGGAGCGCTGGTCGGGGAGGCCGCTGCGTGCAGCTCCGTGACGGGGACGAGGGGTGCCAGCCACCCGGGCACGCCAGGCCAGCATCCCCCCCGCTCCGCAGACCCCTACTGCGAGGAGCTGATCCGCAGCCTGGAGTCGAGCCCGCTGTCGCGCATCCTTTGGCGCAGCATCAAGCCCCTCTTCGTCGGCAAGATCCTCTACACGCCGCCCGGCCCCGGCGCCCGCAGGATCATGGCCGAGGTGGGGGGACCCGGGGGCAGCAGAGCCCAGCTCCAAGCACCGCCAGCCTCTGGGATCGGGGCCTCCGGGGACCTCCCGCTCTGCCCCGCGGGGCCCGGGGGGAAGCCTCCGAGCGGCGGGTGGGGGGTTTAGGCGGGCACGGCCCCACCGAGCCCTTCGTCCCTCCTGGCCCAGGTGAACCGGACCTTCGAGGAGCTGGCCGTGCTGCGGGAGGTGGGAGCCGCCTGGCAGGAGCTGGGGCCCCGGCTTTACGCCTTCCTCAACAGCAGCCCGGAGATCCAAGCCCTGCAGGTCCGTCCTCACCCCGCAGCCCCGCTTCGGCGCGGTGCCCCCCGCACCGGGTACCCGGGATGGGGCTCACGAACTGCGGGAGGTGGGAGCGCCGGGGGTGCAGGGGCATCCATGGGGAGGGTCTGGAGGTGGAGACCCAGGGAAGGCGTGCGCGGGCAGGGCTGGGCCCCCCCTGAACCCCGGTGTGTCTGCAGGAGCTGCTGGGGGCACCTGCCACCGCCCCCCTCCTGGCCCGGCGCCTGGCGGGCACCTCTTGGAGCCTGTCGAGCGTGCGGGACTACCTGGCGGGGCCGCGGGGCTGGCGGGACACCTACGCGGAGCTCGACCAGGTCCTGGGCGCCCTCGGCCAGTTCATCGAGGTGCGCCCCCCCCGCCCCTGCCCCCGCGGGGTCCTCCTCGCGCCCCCGGCTGAGGCGCTGCCCCTCTTGCCCGCAGTGCGTCTCCCTGGACAAGATCGAGGCGGTGGGCTCCGAGGAGGAGCTGGTGTCGCGGGCGCTGGAGCTGCTGGAGGCGCGCCGGTTCTGGGCCGGCGTGGTCTTCCTGCCGCCCGCTGGCGATGCCGCGGGGGACCCGGGCCCGCACGTCCGCTACAAGATCCGCATGGACATCGACGGCGTCACGCGCACCAACAAGATCAAGGACCGGTGCGTGCTGCCCCCTGCGCAGGGAGGGGGGGCGGTCGGGCAGCCCCCCATTCGTGCTCCCCGCTCCCCAGGTTCTGGGACCCCGGCCCGGCCGCCGACCCCTTCAGCGACCTGCGCTACGTGTGGGGGGGCTTCGCGTACGTGCAGGACCTGGTGGAGCGAGCCGTCACGCGGGTGCTGACCGGCACGGCCCGGCGCACGGGGCTGTACGTGCAGCAGATGCCCTACCCCTGCTACGTGGACGATGTGTGAGTAGCTGCAGGCTTCCCCGCGGGAGCCAGTGGATGCCCCCGTGTTTAATCCCGCTGCGGGGGGGGCAGAGTTGGGGCCCGAGCATCGGCTGCAAGGTGGGCCCGTGTCTCACCCCAGGTTCCTGCGGGTGCTGAACCGGTCGCTGCCCCTGTTCATGGTGCTGGCCTGGATCTACTCGGTGGCCATGATGGTCAAGGGCGTCGTGCACGAGAAGGAGGCGCGCCTGAAGGAGACCATGCGGATCATGGGGCTCAGCCGCGGCACCCTCTGGCTCAGCTGGTTCCTCAGCAGCTTGCTCCCCTTCCTGCTCAGCTCCGGCCTCCTCGTCCTCATCCTCAAGGTGCCCCGCAGGGTGGGGGGTCCAGGCGTTGCTTGTGGGGAGCGCTGCACGGGGCTGGGAGGGGGCTGCAGGCCGGGGTGGAGGGGCTCAGGCTGGGGTGAGCTGGGGGCTGGCACTGCCGGGCGTGGGCGCAGGAGGGCTGGCGCAGGCTCTGACCTGCCCCGCCGCCTGCCGCCCGCAGCTGGGGGACATCCTGCCCTACAGCGACCCCGCCGTGGTCTTCCTCTTCCTGGCGGCCTTCGCGGTGGCCACCATCGCCCAGTGCTTCCTCCTCAGCACCTTCTTCTCCCGCGCCAACCTGGCCTCGGCGTGCGGCGGCATCATCTACTTCTCGTGCTACCTGCCCTACGTGCTGTGCGTGGCCTGGCGCGACCGCGTCACCTTCCCGCTCCGCGTCCTCGTGGTAAGGGGGCTCTGGCGTGACCTCCCTCCATCCTCCCGAGCCCCAGCGTTAATGGGACCCCCGCCGAGGACCCCCCGCTGCCTGCACACGGCCCTGCTGGCCCCAGCGCTAGCAACCCTGAGGCCCGGGGGGGTGGTTCTGTGCCAGCGCTGAGCCCAGAGCCCCGAGTGCCCCGAACTGGGGTCCTGGCACTGGGCGATGGATGCCAGGGAGATGCTGGGATGGCACAGCTGTCTCAGGTGTCCCAGGCGGGTGGTCTGCGGTAGAGGGGTGGAGTGGGGGGCACCTCTGCCTGGTGCTGGGCTGTGTCTTGTAGCTGCATCCTTAGGGTCTCTGAGATGGGCAGGTGCCGGCGGCTGAGTCTGGGGTGTGCCCGGCTGCCGTTCCACCTCCCGTTCCCCCGTCAGAGCCTCCTGTCCCCGGTGGCCTTTGGGTTCGGCTGTGAGTACTTCTCCCTCTACGAGGAGCAGGGCGTGGGCATCCAGTGGTACAACCTCAATGCCAGCCCCGTGCAGGGTGACCCGTACAACTTTGCCACCTCCGTGGTGCTGCTGCTCGCGGACGCGTGTCTGTATGGCCTGGCCACCTGGTACATCGAGGCCGTCTTCCCAGGTCCGTGCGTCAGGGCTGGGAAGGGATCTGCAGGCTCGGGGGCTCCCAAGCTCTGTAATAAATCCCTTTCCTTGGTTTCCGGCATACGTGGCTCGTGGATGAAAGGGTGGTGGTTGTCAGTAGGGTTCAGAGTTAACAGGGCACCGTGGAACGAGTGGGAGCAGCTCCCGTCTTCCAGAGCACACCACTCCTTGCCCTCGGCGCCCTTGAGCATGGTGCCCAATGCACAAAGGGAGCAGGGGGGCGAGAGCCGGCGCCCAGCCCCCTCCCCTTATTCCCTCACCTGCCCATTTTACTGACCCCATCTCCGCTCTCCCCCAGGCCAGTACGGGATTCCCAAGCCCTGGAACTTCCCCTTCCTGCGGAGCTACTGGTTTGGCGAGTCTTCCCTGGAGGGGCAGGTGCCCTACCCCACCGGTGCCCCCAGCTCTGCCAAAGGTTCCGTTCCCCACCCCCCTCTGCCCCAAGAGGCTCTGCCCTGGCCCCTGCACTGGCAGCGTCCCTTAGTGGCTGGAGCGCTGGGGCTGCGGGCGGGAGAGCTGTGCTCCAGCCCCCCCGGGGAGGGCAGTGGGGTCTTGGGGTCAGGGGCAGCTGCAGTGTCACGATGCCGAGCAGGCCAGCAAGGAGGGGTCTAGGGTAGCCCCCCTGTACAGCCTCCAGAGACGAGCCCCAGCCTGAGCCCAAGGTGGCAACCCCAGCACCAGTCAAGGGGGCACTGCGCTGCGGGCTGAAGGGCTGGAGCCACCTGGGTGCCTGGGACCCCCTCGATCAAGGAGGGTCTGGGGGGGTTGGCGTCCTGCCCTGCCCTGCCCCGTGCCCGCTGATCCTGCCCCTCCTTGCAGTGCTGGTGGAGGAGCCGCCCGCGGGGCTGGCGCCCGGGGTCTCCATCTGCAACCTGGTGAAGATTTACCGCGGCAGCAGCCGAGCGGCCGTCAACGGGCTGAGCCTCGACTTCTTCGAAGGCCAGATCACCTCCTTCCTGGGCCACAACGGAGCGGGCAAGACCACCACCATGTGAGCTGGGCAGGGGCCTGGGGAGGGGGCGGGACTGGGCCTGGCCCCTGCCACTGCATATGTGCAGCCAGCTCTGCAACTGAGCCGCCCTGCACCCATGGGCACTGTGGTTTGTTCATGCCAAAACCTACTGGCAAGTGCCTGGTTTCGTGCCTCAGTTTGCCCACCTGTGATATGGGCACAAGAAGCTGAAGCTGGCTCTGGGGAGTGCTCTGAGCTCTGCATGGAGTGGCTGGGGTTTGGGAGGGTCTCATGAAGTGCTAGGAGCTGCACAGCCAGAATCAGATGAGGAAGGTCCCCTAATGGGGCTGGCCCTATCTTGCCATGATCTGGTCCCTGCTGGCCTGGCACTTTGTGGATTTGGGTGCGGGGAGCTGACTCTTCCCTTGCTTATCCCCCTGCACCCTCCTCTCCCCTCCCAGGTCCATCCTGACCGGCCTCCTGCCCCCCAGCGCGGGCACGGCCTACATCCTGGGCCAGGACGTGCGCTCGGAGATGGACGCCATCCGGAGTACCATGGGCGTGTGCCCGCAGCACAACGTCCTGTTTGACATGTAGGTGTGCGGAGACGGGAGGGCAGGGCAGTGCAAGGGTCACAGTCCCTAAATTGGGGGGCTTTTGGGGCTCGTGGGGCCCCTTCCCAGCCCTGGGAGGAGCGTGGACGTCAGTGCCCGCTGTCCCCCGTCTCCGCAGCCTGACGGTGGAGGAGCACGTCTGGTTCTACGGGCGCCTGAAGGGGCTGTCGGGGCGGCAGGTGGCGGCCGAGACGGAGCAGCTCCTCCGGGACGTGGGGCTGCCCCACAAGCGGCGCGAGCCGACCCGCTGCCTCTCGGGCGGCATGCAGCGGAAGCTCTCCGTGGCCATCGCCTTCGTGGGCGGCTCCAGGGTGGTCGTGCTGGACGAGCCCACGGCCGGCGTCGACCCCTACTCCCGGCGCGGCATCTGGGACCTGCTGCTCAAGTACCGCCAAGGTCTGAGCTGGCCGCGCGCGCGGTGGGGCGGGGGCTTTCCCCCTCCGTGCCCGGGGAAACTGAGGCAGGGCCCGGAGAAAGGCGAGAGGGAAGCGGAGCAGGTGCGAGACGCCGTAATGGGGGTGGTCCCGATCCTGATCCGTGCCCCGGGGGTTCATGCTCGCTAAAGGCAAGGGGCTTGGCGCTGGGCCCCGGGGGCAGGATGGCGCGGCTCCCAGATTGCTGTTTGCTTGCTGGGGGGGCACAAGATGTCACGGCCGCAATGGCAGGAGGGGCTTGCAGCCACGCGGGGCGTCTCGTGCCTCCGATCTGTCCTGCGGGCTGCAGTCAGCCTGCGCTTGCTTCTGGGCCCCCGTGGGAGTCGGGGCCCCTGTGGGAGTCACCTCTGCCCTGCCCCAGCCCTGCAGGTGGCACGGACGGAGCCATGGGGGTCCCTGCGTGCCCGGGTCCAGCAGCCCCCAGCTGCTGAGTGGGGCCAGAGGCTGCCCACCCCCGCAAATGCTCATGCCCCCGCTGCCCCGCCCAGGACGCACCATCGTCCTCTCCACCCACTACATGGACGAGGCAGAGCTGCTGGGCGACCGCATCGCCATCATCGCGCAGGGCCGGCTCTGCTGCTGCGGCTCCCCGCTCTTCCTCAAGACCCACCTGGGCACTGGCTACCACCTCACCCTGGTCAAGCGGGAGCCCGGGGCCCGGGAGCAGCCGGCCCCCCAGGCCAGCTCCGGCGGCATCGCCGTCGCTGGCAAGAAGGTAATGCTGGAGCCGAGCCAGGCTGACCTCAGGCCTGGCCGGCGACCCCCTCCCCAGGCCCTGACCCCCCACCGTGCCTCCTGCGTGGGCACAGCCCTAGCACCCCTGGCATGCATGGGGGGATCCCTGCAGCTCAGTGCGGGGGGGCGCCTCCGAAGCAGGTACCCTGGGTGGCCAGCGCAGGCGACCAGTTCCTCCCCCCGCTTGCCGTTCAGTCCGAGGGTCAGGTCGGGTCTGCGTCCCTTACCCCTTCCCCCCCCCCCCAGGGCGACAGCGATTCAGAGCACAGCTGTGACACCGGCCTGGGCAGCGAGTCCAGCACCGTGGGTGAGTGGCATCTTGCGGGGCAGAGACAACGCGGGGGCACTGGGAGAGAAAGAGTTAAATGCCCCCCCCACCCGGGAGCTGGGTCTGGGGGCAGGGGTGTGCTGCTCTGTCGGAGGGCGCCCCCTGGTGGTTGCTCCATGGGGTGCCTCCTCCCTGGCCCAGGGCTTGGGTGGGGGCTTGGTCTGGGGGGTGGGATGCCGGCTCCTGGCCAGCTGCTTATGGGGCCTTTCCCTGGGGTCCTCCCAGGTGCCAGGCCCCCTGGGGAAGGTCGCCCCCACCCCTTCGTCTATCTCAAGTCTTCTGCCCCTGCTGGGATTCCCCCCACAGCCCCGCTCGGGCCACCCCTAGACCCCCCTGCCAGCCAGGGCTCACCCCCCCACCTCCTCGTGCATCTCCAGATGTGCCGCAGCTGTCGGCCCTGGTGCAGAAGCTGGTGCCCGGCTCCCGGCTGGTGGAGGACATTGGGCACGAGCTGCTCTACGTCCTGCCGTCCAGTGGCGCCAAAGACGGGTCCTTCGGGGAGCTCTTCCGGGAGCTGGACGCCCGCCTGGGCGAGCTGGGCGTCTCCGGCTACGGGGTCTCGGACACCACCTTGGAGGAGGTACCGTACCGCAGCGCTGGCCCCTGCTCTGCCGCTAAACCTGCAGCTCGGGCCTTGTCTCCGGCTGGGCCGGATGCTCCAGAAGAGCCGGGGCGCTGGGACTGGGGGGCTCCGGCGTGTCGGGGGAACCGCCCGGGGGTGTCTGTGCAGCAGAAGCCGGCGGGGTCCCCGTGCAGGGTCCGAGCTGGGGGGCGAGGGCAGCGGGGCACGAGCTGGGGGAGCAGCTCCGGGCCGGCCCCGTGGGGGAAGGAGGCGCCAGCCAGCGGAGCATCAGCTTTGCTGCTGCCTGCACGACGCACCCGGCTCCACGGGGGAGACCCTCACGGAAAGCCCTGGGGCTGGCCTGGCACATCCATGTCAGCGTGACGGACTGCTGTTCTGGGAACGGGCTCGTTTGGGGCACAGGGGGCTGTAGGAGCCCCCCAGCCATGAGGCACTGAGTCTCAGAGTGTGCATGCACGTGCGTGGTATTTGCACACACATCGCTCTCCATCCCTTCCCCCCCGCAGATCTTTCTGAAGGTGGCCGAGGACACTGGCCCTGACACCAGCAGGTCAGGTAATGCCCTGCTCTCCCTTCCCCCTCCGTGGAAAGGCTTTGGGCCTGGACTGCAGAGGGGATAAGGGACCTACTTCTGCTGCCTGCTCAGGGAGCTCCTGCTCCAGGCAAGGGGCTTCAGGGGGAGCGTTCCAGCCCTGGCTCCAAGGCACGTGTCCCACGTAGGGGTTGGTTTGCTCCAGGCTGGATCACGAGGCTTCACATCCATCTCCCCGCCCCTCCAGGGCCTCTGGGGTGGCGGGCGGGGGGAGGATGGACAAGGAGGCTGCTCCACCCCTGCCCTGCTGCGTCTCCTGCCCACAGCCTCAGCCTTGTCCTTCTGCGCGCAGGCCCCCCAGGAGCCCCCCGGCGTGTGAGAGCCACCCCTGCCTCGGCCGACACCCTCCGGGCGCTGAGTGAAGACGGGGACCTGGAGGCAGCAGAGGCTGATCTGGGTGAGAGCCTGCGGGGCTGACCTGGCGCCCACCTCCCGGGCTGGGCTGGGGCACGGGGGGAGCGCCTGAGCCCCTCCCCAACCCCATGCCCAGCGTGGGGCTTACGGGTACCTGCGGTGCCCTGTGGGCTGGGATTGGGCCAGTGCCCCGTGGATGACCCAGGCAGCCCGGAGCCACGAGGCTTGGCGCCCACTGGGCTCAACTGGTGCCAGCTCCGTGTGGCACTGGTTTTGCAGTGCAGACGCAGCGGGCTGTGCCTCCCAGCCCCCCGGGGCTCAGCCAGCTCTAATCACTTCTCTCCTCTTCCCTTCTCTCTTTGCATTGAGCCAAAGGACCCAGGAAAGGTAGGCGGCCAGGGCACGGGAGGGCCCCAGAGCTGCCTTTGCTCCCCCCTGCTTGGAGCCCAGCCCCACGCGGGCTCCGTCTGGCTCCTGGGGTCTCTTCGGAGCCAGCCTGAGGGCACATGCCTGTCAGGGACCTGCCGGCACCCCTGCTCCCACCCCTGCCCGTGTGCTGAGAGCGTGGCCCCTCTCCCACGCAGCCCCCCGTGCATGGGGCAGCCCTCCCCGGGGGGCTGCCTGGCCCTCGGCTGTGCCAGGTGCCGGAGGTCGGGCGGAAAGGACTGGTCTCTCCCCCCCTGCAGCGGAGGAGCCCCAGGAGACGGATGCCCTGCGGGGCCCAGAGGACGGAGGCTCCCGCCGGCTCACGGGCTGGGCCCTCACCCGCCAGCAGCTCCGCGCCCTCTTCCTCAAGAGGCTGCTGTACGCCCGCCGCAGCACCCGTGGCCTCTTGGCGCAGGTACCGCCGGCCCCCACCACTTCCCTTGCCCGGAGAGTGGCTGGCGGGAGCACGTGAATGGGGGGCATGCCCGCTTAGGCAGACCCAGCCTTTGGCAGTGCGGGGGGTGGAGAGGATTTTCGGGGTCCTGGAGAAGCGGCTGCCCCCTGGACCCGTGGTGCAGATGTCTCTCCCACTCCCTCTGGATGCAGGGTCTGACCCAGCTCCAGGCCCCCGCCATGCCCACTGTAACCCCCGCCCCGCTCGCAGATCATCCTGCCGGCCGTCTTTGTGTGCATGGCCCTCCTCTTCAGCCTGCTGGTGCCGCCTTTCGGGGAGTACCCCCCGCTGCGCCTCGAGCCCTGGATGTACGAGCAGCAGTTCACCTTCTTCAGGTAGGCTGAGCGGGGCGGCCGGCCCAAGCCAGCCCCTCGGGCGGGCATCATTCCCCACCCCTCTCTCCGTCCGCCCAGCAATGATGCCCCGGGGGACCCTGACTCCGTGCGTCTCCTGGGAGCCCTCCTGGCCGAGCCGGGCTTTGGGACCAAGTGCATGAAGGACGCGTCGGAGCCGTGAGTGCCCCCCTGCAACCTTGGGCGGTGCGTCCGAGCCCCGTGGGGGGAGGCAGCCTCACGTGGGGTCCTGGCACCTAGAGGCATTTGCCCTTGACCCTGCCAGTGCCAGTGGGTGGTTGTGCTGGGCTCCCAGCCGGGGATCTCCCGGGGATGGAGCCGTCCGGCAGAAGGAGCCTTACCCCGCATTACCCGTCCCCCTTCTCATCAAGCCTCAGCCCGAGAGCCGTCCTCCCCGCAGCCCTGGCTGCCTGGGTGATGCTCTCCCATCTCTGCCCCTCCCCATCTCATCATCCCTGGACTGGGGGTACCAGGTCGTTGCCCCTCTTGCAACCCGGTCACCCCCCAACCCCGTAGCAGGGATCTACCAGCCCCTCCCGGCGCTGTGGCTGGGGTCTCCTCCAGCACCCGGCAATCACAGGGACCTAATGGCCGGGGGCTTTCTCTTCTCTTCTCCCCCCGCTTGGCTCGGCCCGCGGGGGCAGGAGGGAGCTGTGCCCGCCAGCACTGCAAGGAGACGGTTTCCGCACCCCCGCGGTGCCCCCAGCCCTGGCGGAGGTTTTCCGAAGCGGGAACTGGACGCCGGATGATCCCTCCCCGCCCTGCAAGTGCAGCTCCCCGCAGTCCCGCAAGATGCTGCCTGAGTGTCCCGAAGCAGCTGGGGGGCTGCCCCCTCCACAGGTAACCCCCTGCCCGGGGGCAGGGATCCGGACCGGAAGGGGCAGCTGGAGCGTGAATGAGAGCGGCTGTGGGCCGCCTGGATCTGGACGCTGGCTTGGGATGGCATGGGACGGACTGGGCAGCACCCCCCCAGCTCAGTACCAGCTGGGGGCTGTGCTCGGCTCTGCCTGGGATGATGCCGTAGCCCCCCCTGCTCCCCATCAGGTGCAGCGAGGCACCGGCGACATCCTCCAGAACCTCACGGGCAGGAACGTCTCCGACTACCTGGTGAAAACCTACCCCAAGATCATCCGCCAGGGGTGAGCGCCGAGGGGCCGCAGCAGAGCCGGGCTGGAAGGGACCCCTCCTCTGCCCCGGGAGCATCTGGTCCAGCCACCCTCCCAGCCAAGCCGCTTGGCAGTTGCCAGGATGGCGATTCCCCGGGCTCTCTGGGCAGCCCGTCCCAACGCTTGGCTGCCCTCCTAGCCGGGCATTTCCAACCTCAGTTTCTTCTGCTGCAGCTTGAGGCCATTGCTCCGGGGGCATCCTGGCCCCGCAGCCCTGCCTGCCCCCTGGGAGAGGAGGGGTGGTCTGGGACCCCTGGGCCAGCAGACGGACGCACAGACACGCTCGCTCTTTTAACGCCTCCGTAGTGATTCTCCTCTTGTTCCTTCCAGGCTGCGAAACAAGAAGTGGGTCAATGAGCAGAGGTAAGAAGCTGGGAGGGACCTGGTGCCTTGAGACTGGGGACCAGGGCGCCCGGGCTCTTGTCCCCGGCTGCGGGGATGGCGGCTCGGTTTGAAGTTCAAGGGGAATCTGCAGGGGAAGGTAGCAGCACGGCCCATCTCTGGGTTTAGACCCATGCTTCATTAGCACGCCCATCACCTTGGCATCCGGGTGCTCCAGTGGTCCTGTCGTAGTTTCATAGTTTCATAGTTTCTAGGGTCGGAAGGGACCTGAGCAGATCATCTAGTCCGACCCCCTGCCATGGCAGGAAAGAGTACTGGGGTCAAACGACCCCAACAAGATGTTCCTCCAACCTCCTCTTAAAAACCCACTGTCGTGCTGCAGTGCCAAGGGGGATGGGGTACGGGTGCCCGTGGGGCCTGGCTCCACATCCGCGACCCTTCCTGTGCCCCCCCAGGTATGGTGGCATCTCGCTGGGGGCCCGTAGCCCGCAGGGCCTGCCGTCAGCGGAGGAGGTGACCGACGCCGTGCGGGAGATCCGGGCGGCGCTGAATGTCACCGAGGTACCGCCGGGCGGGCAGGGGGCTGGAGCAGGGCAGGTCTCTTGTGACACTAGGTCTGATCAGGACATGCTGGACACCCACAGTGGGGCGTCAGTGGAAGGACTCAGGCCCTGGACAAACAGTGCAACCTCCACTGGTTTTACACCTCCACGCCCGTTGCACTGGAGCAGGACCGGACACGCACACGCTTGTCCCAGGGTAGCTGCAGGCAGCTGGACCCACATCTCTCCTCCAGGACTTGGAGAGAAGCAGGAATAGCCCGTTTGCCTTTAGCAAGCCGCTATCCCGGGGTGGGGGCAGACAGACAACACCTCCCCTGGGGAAGCTGTAGTCCTCTGGGGGCAAGTCTGGTGGGCAGGGAGCTGTTCTGTCTGTCTGCTCCTCTTTACACCTGTGTAAGGATGTCTGACTGGCCCACTCCCAATTGCTCTTTGCCCCCCACAGGGCAGCCCCCTGGACAGGCTGCTGGGAAACCTGAGCAGCTTCATTGCCGGGCTGGACACGCACGATAATGTCAAGGTCAGTGCTGGCGCCGCGCCGGCGCTCCCGGGCTGGTTCCCAGGTCTGTGAGGGGAGCGGGATCTCGCGTGCAGCCGCCGGGGCTGCGGGCAGCCCGGGCTCCCGGGTCGCATTCCCGCTGTGCCACGGCGGCTGCTGGGCTGGCGTCGCAGGGGGCCGGCGGGAGCGTGCCCAGCCCCGAGCACTGTGCTTGCAGGTGTGGTTCAACAACAAGGGCTGGCACGCCATGGTGTCCTTCCTCAACGTGGTGAGCAATGGGCTGCTGCGCGCCAGCCTGCCCCCGGGCGCTGACCCCACGCGCTACGGCATCACGGCCATCAACCACCCCCTCAACTTCACCAAGGAGCAGCTCTCGGAGGCTGCCCTGTGAGTAGGGGGAGCCAGAAAAGATGGGGTCCCGGCGTCTCTGCCTAGCTGGGGATGGGTGGGCAGGGTCCTGGGGGTCTCTGCCAGCCTGGCCCGCTCATGGTTCTCTCCCCCGCGCCCGGCAGGATGGCAACGTCGGTGGATGTGCTGGTCTCCATCTGCGTGATGTTTGCCATGTCCTTCGTCCCCGCCAGCTTCGTCCTCTTCCTCATCGAGGAGCGAGTCAGCCAGGCCAAGCACCTGCAGTTCGTCAGCGGCATGACGCCCGGCGTCTACTGGCTGGGCAACTTCGCCTGGGACATGGTGCGGGGCTGGGCGGCTGACAAGGAGGCCGAGGAGGGTGGGAGTCCCCAGGGGCCAAGGCATGGGGGGTCTGGGGCAGGAGCAGCATGGAGCACAGCAGCCCGGGGGGGTTCTCGGTGGCGGCCCCCGGGGGTCGTGCCGATCGCTGTGGGGGCAGGTGCTGGGGTGTGCGAGCCCCGCGTACCCCGCAGCCCGGGTCCCAGCCCCTGCCTCCTCCGCAGTGCAACTACCTGGTGCCCGCCGCGCTGGTCGTCCTCATCTTCCTCGGCTTCCAGCAGAAGTCCTACGTGTCCGCGGCCAACCTGCCCTCCCTGGTGCTGCTGCTGCTGCTCTACGGGTGAGGGGCCCGGGGGGCGGATGCGGGGCAGACGGGGCATCAGCACGCCTCTTGCCCTGGGTCTGGTGGGGGCAGGGCCGGGGGTGAAGAAGACGGCCGTGCCCCGGGGGCCCTCGGGCTGGCTTCATCTCCACGTTCTCTGCCTCGCCCAGCTGGTCCATCACGCCGCTGATGTACCCGGCCTCCTTCCTCTTCAGCGTCCCCAGCACGGCCTACGTGGCCCTGACCTGCATCAACCTCTTCATTGGCATCAACGGCAGCATGGCCACCTTCGTGCTGGAGCTCTTCACCGACCAAGTGGGCTCCGGGGCAGGGACGGGGAGGGGGCTTCAGCCCGGCCGGCGGGGCTGACCGAGGGGGAACCCCAGACACCTCGTGGGCTCAGGGTCCCTTGTGTGGGAGAAGGGGGGGGACGGCGGGGCCGAGCCCTGCTGCCGGCCCCGGGGCTTCCCCTCACCCGCTGCCTCTCGTGTCCCGTGGGCAGAAGCTGAACGACATCAACCGCGTCCTGAAGAAGGTCTTCCTCGTCTTCCCCCACTTCTGCCTGGGCCGCGGCCTCATCGACATGGTGAAGAACCAGGCTATGGCGGACGCCTTCGAGCGCTTTGGTGAGTTGCCGGAGGGACCGGGCGCCGCCTGGAAGTCCCGGACCCCCTCGCCGGGGGCTGCGCTCCGCGCCTGCCCCCTCGGTCAAGCCCCGGCCCCTGTCCTCGTCAGGAGACCAGCGGTTCGTGTCCCCGCTGTGCTGGGACCTGGCCGGGAAGAACATGTTCGCCATGGCCCTGCAGGGCATCGTCTTCTTCCTCTTCACCCTCCTGTTGCAGCACAGCTTCTTCCTCACGCTCAGGTGGGAGCTCGCCCCGTGCGTGGGGCCGGGGGCCTTTGGCTGCGGAGCCCGGCTGCGCGTCTCCGTCCGCCCGCCCGCCCTGTGTGGCACGGCTGCCTGGCTGATGCTGCTTGGACAGCCGGGGGTCGTAGGAAGCTGCCCCCCTGCCCCGGGAGCCGCCCCCGCCGCGGGGCTCTGGCTGGCCCGTCGTTGCCCAGCGTGAGGCTCCGGGGGCAGCCTCCGTCGCAGGCAGCGACCGTCCCAGGGTAGCTGCTCTCTCGCGGTGTCTTTTGCTTGGCCGAATAGTTTGATCGTCTCCCTTTCCCCCTCGTGCCGGGCAGGCCCTTTGCCGTCAAGCTACCCGCTCTGGGCGAGGAGGATGAGGATGTGGCCAGGGAGCGGGAGAAGGTGCTGAGCGGCGCGCGGCAGGGCGACGTCCTGGTGCTGGAGAACCTGACCAAGGTGAGGGTCTCTGCCCCAGCCCCTCTCCCCCGGCTGCAAGCCGCTGTCCCTTGTGCTGTGCATGTGACTCAGGACCCATGCCAGTCTCCTCCTGCTCCACCTCCGGGGGAAATTTGGGGGTTTCTGTACCCCAGTAAGTCAAGCATGGACATGGAAACCTGGCTTTGGGGCCATGCCCCCGCTCTGTTTCTTATGGGCTGAGCTCCGGGTCCCCGGGGTCTCAGGCTCTCCCTTCCCCCCACCTCCCAGGTGTACGGGAGGAGGAAGATGCCAGCCGTGGACCGCCTGTGCTTGGGGATCCCCCCGGGGGAGGTAAGGCAGCAGCGTGGGGCTCAGGGCTGGGCCCACGGCGCACCTGTAGCACCGTGGGTGATGGAGCGAGCGGTGGAGAAATCAGTCGCACGGGGGCTGGGGTTGGGGTTGGCCAGGATGGGATCCAGGCTGGCTCGACCCATGGAGCCGTGTCCGGCGGGTGTCTGGAGTGGGGCATGGGGCAGTGCCCCTACTGAGGGCCTGGCTCAGGGAACGGCCTGCTTGATTCCCCGCTAGTGCTTCGGTCTCCTGGGGGTCAACGGTGCTGGGAAGACGTCCACCTTCAAAATGCTGACGGGGGACAC
>NW_017728919.1:505707-516048 GCF_001723895.1 Crocodylus porosus | reverse complement strand
ACCCGCATGGCCATCATGGTGAACGGCCGGTTCCAGTGCCTGGGGAGCGGGCAGCACCTGAAGAACAGGTGAGTGGGGGATAGGGGTGGGGGGCAGCCCTCCAGAGACCCCCCACAAACCCACCCGCGCCACAGAGGCAACCTGTTGGGAAGGGGCCATCAAGCACAGCCACGAGCTGCTTGGGCAGCACTGTCTGGCGTGCGTGGGATCCAGCTCGGGGCAGTAGGGTTTAGTAGCTACTGCCCCTGGAAGCCAGTTGGCCCCTGGGTTGTGCCCTAGTCCTCCAGTGGCAAAATGCCTCATTCCCGAGGCCCTAGGGGTCCCTCCGCCCCCAGGGTCTCCCCCCAGAGCCCTCCTTCCCCATGCACAGAGCAGAGCACCTGGTGCCTGCGAACCCCTACTGTTGGCGGCAGGTTTGGAGACGGCTACACCATCGTGCTGCGGGTGGGGGGCTCCAGCCCGGACCTGCAGCCGCTGGAGCAGTTCATGCAGGAGGCCTTCCCCACCATCGCCCTCCGGGAGCGGCACCGCGGCACGCTGCAGTACCAGCTGCCCGCCTGCCGCAACTCGCTGGCCCATGTCTTCAGCACCCTGGCAGCTCAGCACGGCCGCTACTGCCTCGAGGACTACTCCGTGTCCCAGACCACGCTCGACCAGGTGGGACCCCTTCCAGCCCGGGGAGGGTCTCCCAGCCTATGGGGGTTTCAATGGGAGGGTCTCAGCCCATCTCGCGGGATAGGGGTCAAACAGGTGCTGACTGAAAGCTCAGGGGTAGCATCCTCTGTTTGCCCCTTGTATGCCACCAAGGATGGCTACTTGCCGTGGAGCCCCACGAATGCCTGCGGGGAGCTCTCCACCCAGCTCTGCCTCCTCCATGCCCTCCCGGGGGGTCCCTGACCCTGTGGACGCCTCGGCCGCATTTGGCCCCATTGCTCTGGGCACTGTACAGCCCCGGGGTGGGTCCGCGCTGCAGTTGGTGTGACCCAGTGGACGTGCTGGGCCAGCGGGCACCGTGGAGAGGCAGCCGCAGGGGCTCATCTCCCAAGGGTGTCCCTAGGAGGCCTGGCAACCTGGCACCATCTGAGGCTCCCGTCTCATTAGGGGTGCCAGCCTGTACTGCGGGCACCCCCATGTTGGGCTGTAGAGCAAGGGACAGCTGCTCCCTGCCCCAGAGGGCTGGAGGGGGTCCCTGGGCTGCCCGTCTGTGCTGACCCCCGTGTCCTCCCCCACCAGGTGTTCCTGCATTTTGCCAAGGACCAAAGTGACGAGGACGCTGCCCCGCAGGGCTCCCCCGCGCCCGGCTCCGTGAGCCCCGGCCCCTGGTCCCGGATCACCCGCTTCCTGCAGGACGAGCGCTACCAGGAGAGCAGGGTCTGAGCAAAGGGGATGGAGCCAGGACAGCCATGCCCGCCCTTGAGCCCATCGATTAAACCCCCAGAGAGGGGCACAGGGCGGGTGGCTCCTTCCTGAGTCCTCCTAGGGCCAGGGGCAATACTGAACCCCCCCCAACGCCCTAGAGCAGGGGTCCTGCCTGACCCACTGGGCCCTCCAGTGCCCCCCACACTGGGTGCCCAGTGCTTGGCCCAGGGAGCAGGCCCTGCCCTGGGAGGGTGGGGACCTGGTGGGCTTTTTTCTGCCTTAATCAGTAAAGGTCCAGTGGGGCTGGCGCCTGTGTCTGAAACCCCGCTGGCCCGCCCGCAGCCCCGGACCAGGCTGGGGGCGTCTCTTGGCCTCGGAGACGTCCTGCAGGCGTCTTTTGCTGCTGTAGGTGCAGGTGGGGGGGATCTCACCCCAATTCGAGCGCTGGGCAGAGCCCGGAGCCCTATCTGCCTTTGAGCCAGCCGCTCACACGCACAAGGACGGGGGGAGAGGGCTAGGCTGGGTCTTTCAGGGTCCTACCCCGCCCCCCATCCCACCCCCACGATGCCCTGGTGTGACCTGGGGTTGGAGCCGGTTATGAACAGGCCACTGCCTGCCCCCTCCCGATCTCAGGGACCCCTTGTCCTGCAGCGGGTGCCCATCTCCATCGCATTTCCAGCCAAAGGACCCCCCCCGCGCTCCTCCTTCGGGCTGGGATGGGCCCCGCAGGAGCCGGCAGAGCTGCCCCTGCCCATCGACTGTCTCAGCCTGGCCTGGTACGAGGGCGGTGGTTTAGGTACCAGACTCTCGGAGTAGGCTGAGCAGGGCTGAGCCCTCCCAAGGGCTTTGCCGAGCCCTTGACTTTCCCGTGCCCCGAGCCCCGCAGGCCCAGCCACCCCAGCCCCTCCTAAGGGCTGACCGCACGCTGGAGCCTGGCCATGCTCGCCTGGGGGCACCAGGGCCGGTTCTGCTTGCAGCTCCCTGGTCTCTGGCACTGGTAAAGCAGAGACCGCTTGGACGTGCTAATTTAATTAAAGATGCACATGATAACTCAGAGCCTGTCTGGGAAGGTTTATTAGGGGCGTTGGGGTCACTCCAACGGACTCCGTCCCTTTCCCCAGTCCATGGACCTGGGGTCCCTCACCCCAGCCCCTCGGGGGGACCAGGAGATGCTGCTGTTCCCTGTTTTATAGCTGGGAAGGACGTGGGCTGGGGAGCCAGAGCTGCCTCGGTGCCGGTCAGCGATGGGTCCTGGGGCTGCAGAAGAGGGGGGGAGTGAAAGGGACCCCCAAACGGGCGGCCCCCAAGGGTGCGATGGGGCTCCAGATGCTGCCGGGAAGACTCACCGGACCACGGCCCAGGTGCGGGCGACCAGGCTCCTGTGCCGGGCAGCTGGGAGCAGTCCCCGGGGCCTCCTGGTGTCTCCCTGCCGGCTCCTGGCCAGGGCGTGGGGCAGGCGCCATCCCTCCGGCCTGAAACCAGACAGGTTGGGGGGTCTCCAGCATCCCATCAGGCCCAGGGCAGGTGACGACACCAGCTCCTGAGCACCTCCAACCCCCCCTTGCTCCTGCTCGGCTCCCAGATCTGGTCCTCTGGGCATGCACGTGGCAGGGGGCAGCGTGGTCCAATGGTTAGGGCTAGGCCTCCTGCCTCCTATTCCTGGACTTGCTGAATGAGCTCGGGGGTCATGGGCCCTCTGGGTGCTAGAGGCTCCCAGGGGCCTGCAGCCAGGGAGGGGCTAAGGGCTCCTGCCTCAGTTTCCCCTCCTAGTGCCCTTTAGCGAGTCTCCGCCTTGCCTGAGCCCTGTGCCCTGCTGCTCCACTGCCCTGCCCCGCCAAGGCGGGTCGTGCCAGCCTGGGGAGAGCCTCGGCTCATCCCTGCCCGTGCTCTGCTCCCCCGGGGGCACTCACTCGCTGCCCAGGCCGGCGTCGGCGTCCTGCAGCTCCGTGCGCAGAGCCCTCAAGGTCTGGGCGATGAGCCGGTGGTGCCCACTGCACGTGGTCTCCTGCAGCCGCCACAGAAGCAGGCGCGTGGGGAGCTGGACGTCCGGGGAGCGTGGGGGCCACAGGGCGTCCAGCACATTGGCCTGGGGCAGAGGAACAGCATCGCCCCCCCCGCAGCCGCCAGCGGGGCCCCGGGCCGGCCCGTCCCAGGCAGGGACTGTGGGGGCGTAGGGGTGGGGGACTCCTGCCGGACCCAAGTTTTCCCTGCCCTCCTGCAGTGGAGCGGGGCCCATGTCGCACCAGGCCCCTCGGGATCTGCCGGGCTGGGACCCGAGGGGAGCACCCACTGTCTCCGCGGCGCTGCGCTGCTTGGAGGCTGATGCCTTAGCTGCCACGACCAGCAGCGGTAAAGAAACGGGGGGCCCCGGCTCCCGCCCCAGCACCAGTGGGGTGCCTGCCAGCCCCCATGCCCGGCTCTCGGGCTGCCCGGAGGTTACTGCTTCTTGCTGGCGTTCCTGGGGCCATGGTGCTATGGGGGGCAGCGGGGTGCCCCTGCCAGCCTGATCCACTCTGGGGGCTGGGCTGGAGGTCTGCCCATCGCTGCCTCCGTGCCCATCGGCTCCCTGTGCCCCGCGGCTGGGCACACGCCTCGGCTCGGGGCTCTCCACGACGCTGCCCAGGATGGGGCGAAGGTCAACCAGGATCTTCTTGGTCCGGGGGGCAGCGGCAGGTGGCTGCGAGGGGCAGCAGCTGAGCGGAGAAGAGGCCATCTCCTCTTTCGGTGCGGAGGCCTTGGCAATGGCAGTCTTCTTCCTCCTTTCCCTCCGCCGGCCGGCCCTGGGCCCCCACCGGGAGCCAGCCAGATCCTGCCCCGGGCTCCCCGCCAGGCACCGCGTCATTGCCGTGGGGGCATCTGGAATGAGAGAGGCCCCTGAGCACAGCCCGGCTCCGGCCAGGCCCCTGCAACACCCAGGCCAGGCTGGACTGAGCGCTGAGCGCTGAAGGTAGGGCCTGCCCCTCTGCTCCGAATCCAAGCCCTGTCCGTGTCCCTCCGCTCTGCCCAGGCAGCGCCTCGTGCCACCCACCCCCACCCCACTCCTTCACTTGCGTGCACTGCTCTTTACTCCTCCATACTGAGCGGCCGCCACATCCCACCCCAGAGGTGGCCGCATTTCAGCCTCCAGGGAAGGGCTCCGTGCCTGGAAAGCCCCTGGGAAGCCATCAGGCTGTGCCGGGCCGGGCGCAGGGTTACGGCTGAGCCCTACCTTCCCCGGGGTGCTGCGGCAGCGGGAGGCGGAAGATCAGGTCTGCCCAGACGATGGGGAGCAGGCGCCGCGGCCGGCTCCTCGGCTTCGGGGGCTGCAAGCCCATGCCTGTCGGCTGTGGCTGGCTCCCGGGATCTGCCTGGAAGGTGCTGGTGGGGCAGCCGCGTGGGCAGGGGTGCTAGGCTACAGCGAGCCTGGAGGGACTGGACCCAGGCGGGCCACAGGTCCCCACCGTGCCCCCGTGCATGGCCCTGTCCCATGCGCAGCCTGCTCCGCCCGGACCTGGAGGTAACCACAGCACAGCCAAGAAAACCAGAGGAGCAAGGCGGCTTCACCAGCTCCAACAATGGCCCTGCGTGCCTGCCACGGGGTGGGGCCCGCCTGCCCGCTCTTAAGGTGGACTCAGGGCCTGGCTCCCTGCCCCCCTGGGGTGCTGGCCCCTTCATATACCCCCCAGCCCCTGCTCCCCCATCAGTGATGCTACCGCTCTGCCCCCTGCTCCCTTGTGGTGTGCGCCAGGGAGGCTATGGCCATGCCCAGGTACTGGGGCCCTTTGCGCTCGGTGCTGTATGTGCCCCGAAGTGCATCAGATCTGGTGGGTAGAGGTGGGAACAAGGTGGGGCGCAGCCTGCCAGCGGCTTGGCTAAGGGGGCAGATTGCAAGCTGGGAGGGACTGGGTGGGACCCCAGAATATCCTGGGGGTATCTCAGCTGCCTGGGCCCCGTGTGTTGGCAGCAAGTGGGCAGGAATTCAGTGCCCCTTGTTGCAGCCCCCGTGTCCGCATGGCTGGGTAGGAGGCACGTTCACATGTGTGTTGATGCGTGGGGCTCCCTTCCTCCCCTACTTCTTTTTTGCAGGTGCCAGGAAGCCCCGTGCCAACCCCGCTGCTGTCTCCTGCCCTGCTCCACCTTAGTGGCACTGCCAGAGGCTTCCCGGGCGCTTGGTAGCAACGCAAACAGTGCTGTCAACAGACCGGACCCATGCTTCAGCCGCTCCCGGGCCAGGGATGCCAGCAACCCATCCTGGCATGACCTGGGCACCCGCAGGGCCAGGCAGCCATGGGTCTGCCACCCCTGGACAGGGCACAGCCACCCAAGCTGATGAGGCCGAGCAAATACAGGGGCCAGGCCAAACTAAATCAAGGCCCAGCCCAGGCACCGTCTCCCTGGCTGGCTCAGAGCAAACACAGCGCTGTCTGCCCTTGGTGTGGGCAGAGCTTGGCTGGGTCAGGGCAACAAAACAAAGAAGCTGGCAGGGGCTGGAGCTCCGTCTGCACTAGGGCTGTGGGAGCAAGGCCTAGCGGGGAGCCCCTGGCAGCCCCAAGGTGGCAGGGAAGGAGGAAGAGCCGGGGTGGGGATTTGGGAGCCGGGCCTGGGCACCAAAATGGGCGAGGTTCATCAAAGGAGGGCAAAATATGACCCCGAGGGAGCAAAATATGGAACGCTTCACGAATTTGCGTGTCATCCTTGCGCAGGGGCCATGCTAATCTTCTCTGTATCGTTCCAATTTTAGTATATGTGCTGCCGAAGCGAGCACGAACACTGCACTCAGTACGACCTTATTTAAAGCTCAAGATGCTGGGAAATATGCTGGTTACGGAGAATTTTGGTGTTTTTAAATCCTATCTCATTGAAATGCAGATATAGTGCTTAATAAGGATGTGCAGCTCTGCATGCGGGTAGCGTCCTTTTTCATTCGTGATTCTAATGTTTTTCGGAATCGGAGGCATTTTTCGCTCGCGCAGGGTGTGACGGGATTGGCGTGGCTCTCCCGCCCCCCGCGGGCTATGTAAAATAGGGGCGGGGCGTCGCGCTGCTCAGCCGCCGGCGTCCCAGGGTGCTTTGCGGGCGGCGTCGCTCTTGCGCCGACGTCGTTGTCGTCCGCGTCCGGGCTGCAGCTGGAAGATGGCGGCGGCGGGGCTGTGAGGGGCGGCAGCGGCGGCGCAGCGCGGGAAGCGGCCGGGCCGGGCCGCCAAGGAGGAGTAGGCGGCGGACGCGGTCCCCATGGCCCCGAAGCCGCGTCTGCCCCGGGCCGGCGCCGCCCTCAGCCCCCCCTAGAGCCCGGGACACCCCCAGGGGCTGCGGCCCCTCCCGGAAGAGGCCCCCCGACTGCCACAGCCCCCCGCACCCGGGGAGAGACCCTCCTTAAAGAGCCAGGATCCCCCACAAGGGAAAGACCCCCCCCCGAAGGGCCAGACTTCCCCGCCTGGGGAGAGACCCCCCGCAAGGAGAGAGGCGACTCCCCCCACGCTGAGGAGTCAGGTTCCTGACCTGGGGAGAGACCCTCAGCCCCGAAAGAGCTAGGAACCCCCCCACACACACACACACGCACCTGGCGAGAGACCCCTCCTGGGGTGTTCAGGACCCCCCACTGCCCAGAAGAGAGACCCACCCCCCGAGGGGACAGGCTCCTGACTGGGGGGAGACCCCTCCAGGAGCTAGACGCACCCCCTGCCTGGGGAGAGATCCCTCCCACTCCCAGGGGGCCAGGATCCCCCCCTTCCCAGGGGAGAGACCCCCACCAGGAACCAGGCTCCCTTGCCCCCACCCAGGTCTGCTCTGCAGAGCCCAAGGGGCCCCCCAATCCACAGGAGACAGAGGAGTCTCTCTCAGAGCCCCCTCCCCCCTGCATTGCCATTCAAGACCCCTGGGGCTGCCCCTTGCACCCTACCAGGGACACTTGCCCTCCCTGCCAGATGCCCCCGGGGCAGGTCCCAGGCTCCCTCCCCTGGCCACCCCTCAGCCACGGGGGTTGATCTGTGACCCCTCGAGAGGTCCCAGGGGGGCCCAGCAGCCCACTCCTCCTCCCTCTCTTCCCCTGCCCCAGCCACGGTGGATGTTCCTGGGCTGCGGATCCTCCCCCAGTTTCTCTTCCCTGTTTTTCCTTCCTGAGTTTCTGCTTTCTTGGCGTGGGGGTGTGCAGCCAGGCACCCTCCTCCGTGGTCCTCCCACCCCTCCCCTCCCTTCCCCCCCGGTTCCCAGCACCCACATTGCCACCAGCCAGGATGTCGGAGAACCAGGCACATGCCCACACGAACCACCTCCCGGGGGCTAACAACGCTGGGGGCGGCGCGGCAGCCGGCGGAAACAACCGGGGTGTGCGCAACCCCAACCTCAACCAGAACCCGTTGATCAACGTGCGCGACCGCCTTTTCCACGCCCTCTTCTTCAAGATGGCAGTCACCTACGCCCGCCTCTTCCCGCCCTCTTTCCGCCGCATCTTTGAGTTCTTCGTCCTGCTCAAGGTGAGGGGCAGCCCTGCGGCGTGGGCAGCTGTCCCCGGGTGGGCACCCCGCTCCAGGCAAGGGGGAAGCTGCTTGTTGCCACTGCATCACTCTCAAACCCTGGAGAGCTTTGCCATTGGTCTGGTGTTTTGCCACACGTGAATTTCCCTCCGGCTGTGGTGCTTTATATCTGTTCCTGTGAATCGTCACTCAGGCACTTGGTATCAAACTGGAAGGTGTGTTAGGGCACATCTAAATTCAGAGGCTGCAGTTGCCTGGATCTGCAGTGTCCTGTGCATTCTCTCCTGATGAGGTGATTCCAGTTCTTTACCTCTGGAGCCGGCTTAGCGGATGTTCTTTCTACCTCCCAGTGTGAAAATGGAGGAGGAAGAGCAGGTGCCTCAGTAGCACTGAACAAAGTGTTCCCCAAAATAACCCCGTATTGGCCTCATAGTTTCTAGGGTCAGAAGGGACCTGAGCAGATCATCAAGTCTGACCCCCTGCCATGGGCAGGAAAGAATGCTGGGGCCTCTTCGGGCCATAGCTCAAGTGGGTATTACAGACATTTCATAGATTTCATAGACATTAGGGCTGGAAGAGATCTTGCGAGATCATCGGGTCCAGCCCCCAAAATGATCCTGCAAGATCTTTGTTGTTTCGGATGCTGCTCTTACAGTGATGAGTCTGTTGCATGTCCTCAGATGTGAATGTCAGGCCAGCGCTCTAACGCAGCGGCTTCTTGTAGCTGAGTGGGTGGGAAGGTGTGAATGTGGCTGAATCTCGGTGCTTGGCGTCGGTGCTCTGGATGGTTTCTGTGCCTGGCAGCGAGGCGATTAAAGCTTTCGTATCCTGGTGACTGATTCTAGCCTGTTCTGGATGGATTGCCCGTCCGCCTAGGTTGATAGCCTGTCAGTCTGGATTGAATTGGAACCAGTGACCTGGGTGGAAAGGTTTATGATTCCGTTACCCAGCAATTGCTACTATCTGATGGATGTAGGGTTTACTTGAGTTGGTTTGGCAGCTTCAGTCTATTTTCAGGAAAGATGCTTGACACTTTCCTTGAGCCTTGCCTTTATGGAGGAGGGGGGGAAGAAAGTTTTGCTGTGTGTTTGCCAGTACTGACCATCCTGACTATGATGGTCTTGTGCCTGCTGGGATCTTTCCGTGCTAGTGAGCGTGGGAGAACCTGCCCTTCTACCTTGCTTTGCGAGTGCAATCTTGTTCTTGTTGGCGGTCCTGACTGAGGGTAGGAGTCTCAGCTCTAGAAGCTAGTCACCGAGGAAGTGCGGTGATGGGCCTTGGCAGAGGAGTGTGCCAACACAGTCCACGCTGTAACTGTGTGGGTGAAACCCACTGGCTTCTGTGCTCAGGCTGGTATTTAAATATGGAAATTAAAAATAATAAGATGGTGATTACAGTGTGCTGATCATAATTATTGACAAAGTCAGGAGAGGAGTAGCTCAGCCTATTTCCTGCTGCCTACGTAGCAAATGCGGTGTTATTAAAGACCAAGCAGTGGCTTTGTCATCACAGCGTCATGACCTTGCTATGACAATAGTGCCTTGTCACTCAGCCGATTTGGGAGTCCTTGGACTTGCCCCTTTTTTGCCCCCCCTGCCTCTTGTGTTGCTGAGAAGGGACATGCTGATCTTGAAGCAGAGTGGGGACTCATGACTGTGGAGCTCTGCCCCATTCCTGGCAAGCCTGGAGCTAAGGTTGTTCACGAGATGGTCCTGCTTTGAACAGGGGGTTGGACTAGAGATCCCTTACAGCCCTCATTTTCTATGATTCTGTTGCAACTATACAATCCTAGCTTTCTGCATACAGTAGCTGAGCACCCTGTAACCCATTGTGTGCGTGAATCCCTGTGCTTGTCACCCCTGTGCTTAGCTTTTCGCACAGTGAAGTTGCAGTGCAGCTGTGAAGTTTGGCCAGTCTGGTAACTTGTAGCAAAGAAATCTAGGATGAAGAATCATTGTGACCCACTAGATTACCCAATGATCAGGCACTTTAAGGCAGGTGGAGAGCAACCAACTCCACACCTTGGCTGCGGGGAGGATTGCTGCGTTCTAGGTGTTCTGTACTCAGGGGAGAGGACTACGGCACAAGCGGTTGCAGGTATCGGGTAACATCACCCTACAGTCATCCAGGACATTGGTGTTGAAATCCTGTCCCTGGTCCACTTTGTTCTGCTGTGACTCTTCCTCTGATTGAAAAGCATCTCTCCATTACTTTCTGAAACCAGAGACCTGGGGGTGAAGTGTCCTTTATGTGGGTGGTGACTTACTAAACTGACTGACTCATTAGAGAGCTGGTTTGTTTGAGGTGGAGTTAAAAACCCTAATTACCCTCTGTAGTGGAGCAAATTTTTTTTTAATAGCCACAACAATGAGCCCTCTGATAGGTCTGTGTAAAACGTTGAGCTGTGGCTTTGAGTCCTAGGCTCCAGTCACCAGGATTGACTTGAAATCCTGCCAGCGGACCAAGGCACTTAAGGGGGCACTTAAGGGAGCTCACCCCTGCCCCAGCCCTGGCACAATCTGTGGGCAAG
>NW_017728919.1:484412-505696 GCF_001723895.1 Crocodylus porosus | reverse complement strand
AGCTGACTTCCTGCCCTTTGGGCAGGGGGCTGGACTCGATGATCTCCCGAGGTCCCTTCCAGCCCTAATGTCTATGAAATCTATGAAATGACTGAACTCTTTGACACAGAGAGCCAGGACAGGAAATAATGGCAAATTGGTAACTAGAATCGAGGCTTGTCCTCTGGTTTGAGAAATGAAGCCTGGTGCAGTTTTTCAGTCCTCTGCGTACCTCATTGAGAATGGTACTCCAGTATTAATTCACAGTGAACACGCACGTTGTAACAGGATTTTGGGAATGAGGGAGTTCTTGTGCATCTGCTGCACACTGGAACATAAAATGATCCAACCAGAAGTGTCCTTGGCAATTAGGGGCTGGAGTCCATCACCATGCTTGCTCTTGGATGTTTGGGGGATTAAAGTTTGTGTCTTCTGAGAGGCGTATTGGCAGCTAAGTTGTAAAGCCAATTGCTGAAGGTTTTAAGAGGTCATGGGGGGGGCGGTGTGTGAAAGGGATTTGTGCTCTGTCCCGTGTTGGCACTAGGAAGGCCAGTAGCTTGACTGGCACAATGCAATATCAAAGATTATATTGAGTACTGAGGACTTGACCATAGTGTAGGAGGGTTTGTACCATTTCCTGCAAGGCTGTTTGTGCTTCTCAGTCCTAGAGTTATTCAATCTCTCTTCCCCTAGCTTCCGGAAGAGAAGTGGTCGCACCCTTTTGGAGTATAAGGAAGTATCTTGTTCTGTGAAAAGTTGTTTCTCAATTTCTGCTGTAGCAGAATGATGGCAGGCAAGGTCCTGCTTCAGTTTTCTGGTGTGCTGTTGGTCTTATTAGCGATCCAACCAGAAGGTATTTGAGAAGGCGGGGGTGCCTGCAATTGAGTGTTAGCTGTAGTGTGCAGGATGCATTCCAGGATCTCTACCGCACGCTTCACACCAGTGTTGATGTCTGGACCCACACTCCATGGTGTGAGTTGCACCTTTGATGCGGGAGGGGGGAAGCTGTCCTATGAGCATTAGGGGTTCCCCCCTATTACTATTGTAGTTCCTTAATCTCTGGTCTGCAATCCCAGCCCATTGTGAGCAGATCCCTGCCCCATTCAGTTTAATCCTGGTTCAGGAATGCCGCCTCCATTCTGCTGCTAACTTCTGCCCAAGCGAGCGCAGACTGTATGTATGTTGGCCCCTGTGACATTTTGTAACCCTTCCTACCTGAGCTCAAGTTGTGTTTCCAGTTTGTTGACTTGGCTCGGCTGCTAATCAAAGGCAGGGTCCTGCAGAGCAAACTTTGGCAGCTTTCCTCTGCTCCTACCAAAGGCAGCCTGCTGGCTTGCAAAACTAAGAGGAAGGTGATCTGGAAACGCTTTGTATAGCAGACCTTGTCATGTTGACCTTCTAACATGATGGGTCCTGATAATGAACTAGGTTCACTCACCTAAATGCTGGGGCCTTGAGAACAAACCTGATGGCTGTTAGAGAAATATTAGAGGCTTCCAGGTGCAGGTGAGCTGCTAGTGAGGGACCTACTCCTTCCTCAGTACTGCTGGTTTAATGTATGTGGCTTTCCTGTCAGGTCATTGATGCTCTTCTCAGTGCTCATCTGTCCCTCTCAAACCCTGCACCCTCTCAAGTACCGCCAGGTGGCAAGAACGCAGTGACAGGGCATGAAACATTTGGGGCTGGAGGGCTGCACCGTAAGATAGCAGTTTTCATTAGCAAGTCCAGTCCTTATATGCACCCCATGCTGTCCATCTGGGCTCCCTGTATGAGCCAGTACCTTTCATGGCCCCATGGGAGCGTGGGTTTTTAATGTAGTAGCTTGTTTATGCATTAATTTGCATTTAATTTGTCACCAGGTCTTGCTGGCTCTATTACACTGCCCAAAAGGGTAGGGAGCATTTGCTTATAACTTGATTCAACTGACAGAGGAGGTGCCTAGGAAGTGCTCAGCATTGTTTTCCCCTTCCTGTCCCCAAGAGAACCATCCTGAGGATGAATTGCAATTCTCTGGCATGAGAAAACAAGGAGGATAACAATTGCCTTTGGGAATTGGGCTGAGGATGGGTTCATGGAGACCATGAGAAAAAATGGACCATTAGTTTCTAGCCTTCTGTGTTGCAGCAAAGCTGCGAAGTGTGACCTGAGCATGCCCAACAGGCTCAGAAACCAGGAGGCTAAGGGAAAACCTGTTATGTTTGGGGGCCTGGACTCCTAACTCTTAAATGTGTATTGCTAACCAGCCCTGACACAGCTAGCTAAGTTGTTTCCTCTACAAAATCTTGCTCTCCATTCTAATAAAGGAGACAGCTGGGCAGTGAGCTGACACTGGGGTTAAACAGCACCCAGCAGAGCCTGTTCCAGGAAACCTGGGGATGGAGTTCAATGTTCTGCCTGTAAGACACCGTGGAAGCAGTTCCACTTGGCAGGAGAGCCACCAGTAGTCGAAGGTGTATTTAGTCCGATAGTTGTGCTTGGTTCCCATTGCATTCCTAGACTGCTCGCTCCAAAGATACCAGCCCTGTTCATTTCATTACCTTGTGTCTAATAATAAAAGTGTGAACATTTAGCACTGACTAAGAAGGATGGCGTCCTAGTGGAACTGGACCCATCAGCTCACTGTATTCATCAGGACAAATCATGGAACTTTCCAGTTAATGGGAGTATTTTTAGATTAAAAAAAAAAATTATAGTTTAAAGAATAGAATAGCATATCCTTCTCTGCACATGGTAAAACCTTAGGGTATTAAAGATTAAAGTAATTTAATAACTTCTGCTACATTTTTTATTTTATGTTTCATTTTGAGTTCCAGGAAACGTCAACCATGAAGTAGAGGAGTCAGTTCCACTCTAAGGTTACATGCAACACAATTAATTGCATGTTCTGAGCGTGGAATGGGAACTTCCCAGTTCAGTCTGTGCTTCCAGACACGGAAGGAGCATAAGAGCTCTCTCGGGTCAGGTGAAGGGCTCTGAAATAAGAACTAAAACTGCCTGGCTCTCCCTTTAAAAGTTTTTCATTGACAGGCTCTCAACTTGTACTCTGCTGAGCAAAGGTCATATGTTGGCACCATATCCTGTCAATATTAAACTGAATGCTGAAGGGTTAGCAAATAAATACAACGAGGCCCATTTCCTTGGGGGTGTTCCAAGGATTGCATTGGTGCACATGCAGTATAATCCTTTCCCTGGGCAGGAGTTTCTGGGTCAAAAGGAGAAGCCTGATAAGATGAAGTGGTTTGGTTTGCTAACCACTGAGCTCTTGAAAATAGCCCAAGCCAGCAAAAATCAACTAGGTGGGGCCACTTTTTGTAAGCCAGCACAACTCTGTGGCGAACCAGGAAACCCAGCTGATAGACAAATCACTAAATTGATAGGATAAGAGCTGCTGCCCTAGGTCAGTACTGCATTCACTTCCCAGAGGCCTGTGGCGCTATGTTATCTGGAGCTGAGGTCTGCCACTGTGTTGCAGCTATTGAAGTCCAATAACTGCCATATGCTGCTGCCAGACTAGCAGAACTGGTATCTTGCTTCTAGACTGGAAAGCATTTCACACCCACCTTGTACAGGTGTGGATGGACACTTTAGAAATCAGCTCTGGGGTTTTAACCCAGGTGGCTGGGGAGAGGGGCAATCATCCATCATCGTGCAGTGTGTGTATGAACAGGGGAGGTTGGGGCAAGGATGCCAGAGCTGGCCTCTGCTCCCATGCAAGTACAAAGAGATCTCTTTAATGTCCAGCCAGGGCATTGCTTGGTTACCGGAGGCTTATCAGGAAGGCTAGCTAAGATAAATGGCATGACCCTTCTTGTACAGCTGAAGAGCAGAGCAGATTCTGAGACATCTGTGTGCTAATGTCTTGATGCTCAGACTAGGGAGTGTGAAAGGTCTGGATTATTCTTGGGGCCTTGGGCCCAGCCTGCTTTAGATGTCCATCTGCTTATCAGAAAACGGTGTATAAAATGTGAGCTTTGTAAACAAAGCAGGTTTGGATAGTGCTGGCCTGGGCTGATGGTCTCTCTCTCTCTCATTTCCTGCTGTATCCAGGCCCTCTTTGTGCTCTTCATCTTGGCTTACATTCACATTGCCTTCTCCCGCTCACCCATCAACTGCTTGGAACATGTGCGGGACAAGTGGCCACGCGATGGCATCCTGCGAGTGGAGATCCAGCGCAACTCCAGCCGGGCCCCCATCTTCCTGCAGTTCTGTGAGGCGGAGAAGTTCCCTGGGATGGTGATCGAGTCAGTGGGGGACGATGAGGATGAGGACGAGGAGGAAATGACTGTGGAGATGTTCGAGAATAGCTCTGTAAAGGTAAAAAGCTGCCACGTGCTTGGAAGGGATGGGGGGAGGGTGTCTTGCAGTGAACAGTGAGCAGTGACTTTGATGGGTGCCTTTTGTGCCAGTAAAATATTCCTGCCCCCACTTTTTCTAGTTCACATTATAATGAATCTTGGTCTGCTCCCCATATCTGCTCATTGGCATAGATGGGCTCCCAGGAGACCAGAAAACTAGCTGTTGACCTAGGTGGACATCTTATTTCTACAACCAAGGGTCCCTCCCTGAAAATGCAACCCCTTCTGCAGTTGTACATCTGTTGGATTGCCCAAGTTGCAGCACTGCTTTTTTTAGCAGTAGCATGGGGTGGGGAGGATAGGACGTGTTCTGTACACAGGGCCTGTTTCAGCATTCTGGGCTTCCCCCGGGGCTGTGCTCCTGCCCTTGTCTGTCGCTTGACATCCAACCCTGCTTGGAGAGTAGATGCTTTCTTCTCCTTGCATCCTAGCAGTGCCCTTTGCATGCACTTCCCCTTGGAGTGATGTGCGCTTCTGTTCACCATCTGTGTGGTCCTCGAGGATGTCGTTGGCACTAAGCTAGTGTGTCTGCACGTGTGAGTAATGTGATTGTTCCAAGCCCAAGCCGGTCGAACCTTTGTGGCAGGCCATCATGCGTTCCCCTATGTCCTACATTACAGAACAACTATTATAAGGGCTTTAGGGAGTTGTGAAAAATTAAACCACTATGCCGGGGTATTTCTTCTATCCCTTCCCTGTAAAGCCAGGTGACTCAGTGCCCTTGAGGTTAGCTGTGTGAGGCCTAATGGGGCAGAGCATTTATGTTAATATATCCCCCCAAAATCTCACTGTTGGAGGCCACAAATTGTGTTCCTTTTCCAAGGTAAAAATGTGTTTGGTTCTGCGAGAGAGCTTTGAGCCCTCAAATGTTGCTGCCAGTTGCACACCTGTTCCTCTTCATGTCTTGCATGCAGTTGCATACCAGGGTTTCTGCCTTTTAGGTAGGGGAGCAGATGAGATGCTTGGGGGCTCTGTGCTCCTGGCAGGTGGAAGAAGTTCGAGTGGAACACACCTGCTGGAAATAGAAACCAAATGAGCAACAGCTTTGGTCCATCAGTCCTGTGAAGGAGTTAGGAGGGCACAGGCAGGACCAAAATATCTAAGAATAAGGGAGAGAGTTGTGAGCAAATTTTGCTGTTCAGAGAACTGGAACTGTGCCATAGTTGAGAGCATGGCTTTGCTCTCCCTGCCTGCTGGATCAGCACACCAGCTTCCTGGAGACAAGGAAGCTTTGTGGGGCTACAGCACATCCAGCCAGAAAGCAGGGCCCTTTACAGGCATAGAAAAGCCATTGTTAGCTGGGGCCTGAATCTTGCCATCCTGGACCTTGAGCAGAGGTACTTTTGGAAGGGGAGACATCCAGTTCTGAGGAGACTAAAGAATTAGTGAACACCTTTCTGGCAATTTGTGCTGCTGTACCAACCACTTGTCTGTTTGTTTCTCTGTGATCCAGCAGGTGGTTAACATAATGCAGCTTTTCTGTCCTTGCAGTCCACTGGGACACCATCAGTCTTCAGAGGGTAATTACCCTGAACACCCTTGGCTGGCTCAGTCCCTCTAGAAACCTTCAGCCAGTTTCAAACAAAGCAAATCTCTCTCCAGCTGCTTCCTTGCAATTCAAAGCCCCCCTGGATTAATGACGTGAATAAAATGTTTGTAGGTTTTTGTCTGTCCTTCCTCAGCGCTACTTGTGTCTCGGGTTCATTAACCGCTCAGAAACCAGATTGTGGTTGGTTTCATTTTATTGCTCTTTCAACAGTTTGAGCTGGACATCGAGCCCAAGGTGTTCCTCAAGCCGTCACGGGTGAGCAGCACGGAGGCGCTGACCCAGGCCTCCCACAACGAAAGCCAGGAGTTCTCCTTTAGCGAGGCGCCCACTAAAGGTATGCAGCCGCTGAGTGAGACCGTGTCCGAGTTTGAGATGCTAGCAAGAGCAGGTAAAGACCACTTCTGCTGTTCTCCACGCTCCCTCCTTGCCTGGTGCCTGTGCCTCCTCTGTCTACCTCTACCTTTCCTACCTACCCCTCGCCTGCTCCAGCTCCTTGCATAGCCTCTTGACTCATTTTCCAGGTGTTCCTGTGGCTTTCAAATGGGGTTTCAAGCACTTACTTTGGGACCTGCAGAACTTTCTCTTTGCTGGAGGGATGGGGGGAAGGGGCTGATAAAGGGAAGCAGTGTGGGGGCCTCTACTTATGTCTGTTGTTACCATAATGAACAGGTCTCAATTCTGGTATGTGAACTGTGGCAGGCATTACTGATAAAACTTGATAGCTTAACAGGCCATTTGGTTATCCTGTCTCTGCTAGCAGCTGGGGTAGAAATCATAGAAAATGAGGGTGGAAAGGGACTTCAGGAGGTCACAGCTAGTCCAACCTTCTGCTCCAAGCAGGACCAGCCCCGACTAGATCATCCCAGCCTTAAAAACCTCTAAGGATGGAGATTCTACCCTTCCTAGTGCTTTACCACCCTCCAAGTGAGAGTTTTTCCTAATACCCAATCTAAACTTCCCCTGCTGCAACTTGAGGTGAATCAGTGATTCCTTTTCCACAAGCTGCATGGCCCCATTTTTGATTCTTCTCTAGAAGAGCTGCTAGAAAGTCCAGTGGTTCCGATATTCTCAGTAGCATTTGCAGGGGTTTTCTGACCCGTCATCCAGAAACAGCTCTTAAGATAACAAATTGGTCCTGCAGACATCTTTAGTGCCGTATCCGTGATGGACTGGAGGCACTGATATTACTCAAGATGTACAACCTGATTTGAGATGCTAATATATAACAGACCTCAAGGAAAAGAATAATGGTTTCTTGTCTCTTACATTGTGACCTGGGCTTATAGAGAGCATAACATTGGTGTCTGCTGTGTTGGATTTCAAGGTTTAATATCGTCTGTGGGTTAAAACAGGAGCATATGAATTGTCCTGTAGTTTTATTTTAAGTTTTCACTGTTTAGCTAAAGCAAGTGCATTGTTAGAGAACTCAGGACTTGTGCTAGAGGTGGTATCTTTTATTAAACCAACTAGATTTTTGCAAAAAAAAAAAAAAATTCTTTCGTTGCAAGCTTTTGGGCAGAAACACCGTTCATTGCCTCACAAAGGGTGTTTGTGCCAGAAAGCTTGCGATTAGAGACCATTTTTTTTGCAAAAATCTAGTTGATCTAATAAAAGGTATCACCTCTAACACGAGTCTTGATTGCTTTTGCCACTAGACCAATATGGCTACAACCTGGACACCTGACACCTATTAAAGAACTGGAATTTTTTTTTTCATCCAGCAGTATGAAAGGTTATTTCTAGCTGTAGGGTGAGCTCTAACATCAATATGTTCATTGTTCCCTAGATCTTGTAGTGTTTTTTGTGAATTCAGGACTAATTACTCCCAGACCAAGTGGCAAACTAATGAATAGTTCCATCGGTGATCGGGATCATGACCTTACTTGAAACTCTGGAATACATGTAAACATGTTCTGGCATTGGTAGAAAGGACTGCACAGAAGTCCTTTGAAAGATCTTTTGTACATTGAATGCGTCTTGCTGAGTCATAAGTGGAAATGATCCAGCGAGACGGGGCGGGGGGGGAGAGCATTTAGTGGGTTGTCCTATTCATCTCTTTGCAATGTCATAATAAAGTGCATCATTTCAAGCAGGCTTATAGGGATGTAGCTAGAAGCAGTCTTCCTTGCCTGTTTACCTTCTTTGGTGGAGGGCCACAGCTTAGACTGCACATTTGGTCTTTGGATAAAATGCATTTTAAAAATGTGTTCACGGTCAAGCAACTCTTGGGTTGGGATTGAAGTGCTCTGTCAGCCTTTATGAACTGAAAGCAGTCATGCTAGTGAATGGGAACGAATGTGAAAACTCTGGCCGGTCTGCTTTTCTTACCCCGTACAACAGAGAGAGGGAGCTGTACATTTTCTATTGAAAAGTCTTTTATTCATGCATCGCTTATAAGAAAGCTGCATTTCTTATACATGATTTATGGCTTGTGTCATTTTAAAATATTTTCGTTGTGGGAAGCATAACTCTCTCTTTTCCTGTACCCTCTGGGAAGAAACGGTGTGACAGTTTGAAAGATCTCAGATTAAATTGATTGGCTACTACTTAGCAGGGGATTTTTCTTGTCTTGGGGCCATCACAGCAGACGGTGTCGACTTCAAACCTTCATTTAAAAAAAAAAACCCAACAACACTTGAGGCAGGCAGAGCAGTGATGTCGAAGCTTTTTTTAAATGCCCTAATTGCTCCAGTCTTTGGCTTTGGCATATGTGGAAGCAGCAGCAGCTCCTGTCTCCCGAGAACTCCTAACTCCAGAGATGTGAGCTGATTGTGGCAAAAACCAGCAGGCCTGACTGAAGCAGTGAGACCTGGGGAAGCTTCAAAACTGAAAAATCAACTTTGAAGAAGGCAGCTTTGAACCAAGTATTTAAGCTTTTTGGGGGCTCCAAAATATACATTTATAATGAGGTTAATGCAGTGTTTGAACTTAAAACAACACTTTAGCATAAACTGTGGAGTCAGATGTAGTTTGCATGGGTCGATGCCTTCTGATGTGCTAAACTCTGCCCTGGGAGAAGAAGCTGGCAGCTCTGTGTATACCTGTCAGTCTGAGAGAAGAGTTGCTCCTCCCGTGTGGGAAGCCTGCTGCAGTCGGAGGCAAAAGGATACTTTGACAGTGTTCCTAAGACATGCAGTTTCATCCACAGTTGCCTTGGAGTACGTACAAGCACACGGGGACGTCTGAGCAGGATCCTTTGTACGTGTTCAGGGCTTTGAAGCATCAGACCCTGAAACAGAATCCCCACTGCACTGTCTGCAGAGACCTCAAGGACCAAATGGGCAAGAGGAACCATTTGAATGTGATGCGTATCGCAATGCGAGAGGCTCGCCTGTTCCCTGCCGCATGGAAGCAAGTTTTCAGAGTTTGGCACTTGTGTGAAATGCACAGCTTAATGGCTCTATCTGTGACTTAAAGCTAGCCAACATTACTTCCTTACCTCTCCAGAAAGGCCCTTGCTGCTGTGCTGCTTCAGACCATTGCAGAGCTATGCATTTCCTTTTGATCATTGATTTTTAAGCTGGTTTTACCAGGAAAGTTCTTTTTGTGGTGATATAGTACTTAATTGTAGCCAAAGACCATATGAAGAGGCAAGAAACTTGTTGCTGTTGTAACAAGGGGGGAAAATAGCTTTTAAAGTAAAAGGCGTACAGACCAAAAACCTTTCACTTGGGCAGTGTTTGAAGGGACCAGTGCCCTCGTCGCTCTGCTGTGAAGTCTCATTAAGGACTTTGTTGTCATGGGCTTTGGGTGGTCTGCCAGGAAAACTTGAACGGCTTGAGAGGGGCTGCAGCAAGAGGTCACTTGAGGACTGAGCAGTGAGCGGCTCAGCGACTGAGCGGCTTCCAGCCTCGTGGGCACAGGGCCAGGAGAGCAATGAAACTTTCCAGAGCCAGTGTGTAAAGCGTAGCAAATTCCTACCATTGTAAATGGCTAGCTTGTCAGAATAGACACCGATTGTCCTGTACCAGCAATCAGCAGTCTTCCCCGGCCCAGGCATCCCCTGGGTCCAGCTGTGCTCCTGATAGGAAACCTTTTAAGCTCTTGCCATTCAGTCTTTTAAAAACCTCGCTGTCTAATCTGCAGAAGGCAATCCTGTAAGCAGCCTCACTTCTAAATAGAATCTCTTTGGAGCTTTTCCTGCAGGCGCCAATGGTCTGTTAAATGGCTAATGCTGATCTGTCACTTCCTATTACTAGAGAATTTGAATGGAAACAGGGTCTTGGCGGGGGTTGAGTTTCTGTTCCTTGCTTTCTGGCTGAAGCCGTAAGCTGGCTGCTTCTGAAGCTGATGTCTCTATAGGCTCATAGATTTTGCCCTTCTGCTGCTTCTTCCTTCATGGTTTTTAAGGCTCTTTGGAAAGAGGAATGGATTCAACCTTGCAGCCCTCCTGGGACCCAGGGTTAGTTACTCCCAGTTTTCAGTAGAGGCATGGAGGTGAAGTGAAGGTGGCAGAGTGAGTAACGGACCTTGAGTTATGCATCCTGGTCAGCTCTAAAGAACTGCAGACAGATTCCTTGCCAATGGAAACCAAACAAAGGACAGTGTGTGGTTCAGCACTCATCCAGTCTTCATGCACTTACCCCACATCCAGCAGTTGCAGCGGGAGAAAAAAAGAGACCAGGAATGTTGCTTTCCTGTGAGGGTCAGAATAGCATCTTGGAGCCATTATTTAAATGTTGTGGTTAGCTTCCTGTCAGGTGAGAACAGCTCCATACTTGTATCTGCTGCAGGCTGCTTGGTTGCCAGATGAAGCGAGTGAATGGGCAGCTGGTGGGTTCATAAGCAGCATATCCACCCGGGTGGGGGGGATCTTTGTGCAGAGATGCCAGTAAACCTGACATTGCTCCCTCCAGCAAGGAGATGAGGCAGACTGGTCCAGTCATGTTGTGGGTACCACTCTGGCCTCTGTACGGCTGTCTTGGCTGGGATCTTCAGTGGGGAGCCTATGGATATTAGGTACATACTTCCCTCAGGCATCTTAGAAAATTTCAGGCCTTGTAGAAAGGACTGTAGGTACCAGGACTGTAAATACGGCATCTTTCAATGCCTTCAATTCAAAGCAAGCGTGCAGGTCTGTGGCTGTTGTACCATTCTGAAGCAGGCAAGTGGATTTCCCCAAAACCTGTGATTGATACCAACTGAAGCATGTATACCATGCTGAACGGTGCTGGGAAAGGTAGTAAAGAGTTTGCATCGTTGTGGTTAGAGAAATATTTGGGAAAACGAGAACAACCAAAGCTTTACGTTGATAAAAAGCAGGTTGGGGCGAGGTCTGTTTTTTTTTGGTGAGGGTGTCAAAGGAAGGACTTTGTATGGGGGGGCTGGGGCATATTGTGGGTTTTTGTGGTAATAGTTGCCAAGCCCTGCTGCTGAGCTTTCGCATCCTCTCTTGCAGTGTGGCCACAGGAAGAGTACATTGTGGAGTATTCGTTGGAGTACGGGTTCTTACGCCTGTCTCAGAGCACCCGTCAGCGCCTGAGCATCCCGGTCATGGTGGTGACGCTAGGTAAGTACAGGAGGCGCCTGGGTGATTGCAGAAAGGCTTTACAGTGATGGAAGGTGCACTTCTTCAGAGCAGAAAACAGTCTCTAGAAGAAGTGCCTGTCCAGTGCGATGCTGGGGCAGTGCATCAGCATGAGGCTAAGCAGTCCTAATGTTATTTCCCAGCATAGTTTTTCCCCCCTATTCCCTTTACAGGAAGAAAATCTCAAGGTATCAACTGCTAAGTCAATCTGAACATCTCTCCTGCAGGTTTACCTACGTTACTCTGAATTTCAGAGGCTGGGGCCAAAATGGCCTGCAGCCCCGAGACACGTATGATACAGTATACATCTGCACCATCACAGCTGCAGTGCCTCTTGTTGAGAGTGGTTACATCCGTGTTGGAGACCATGCTGAGCACATTTGCTCAGTATCAGTATTCGTCTCTGAACAGTTTTGCACGCCACTTAGTAGCAGTCTTTTTTTTCCTTTCTCTTGTGGCCTCATTTTCTTCTGACTTACTGTCAAGTAAAAAGTTCCCACGTAAGAAACATTGTGCCAAAAATCATAACTAATCAGATGCCAGATGATAGGCAGTAATGAAACTAGCCTGATCAGAATCATGTCATGAAAGCAGTAGGATGGTTCTGCTGTATAATTTTAAGTGACCACTGGGTGGTTTATACATGGCTTCTGTGTTAAAAGCTGGGGGTGGTTGTTTTTTTTTTCTCAACCTTCAGGTTCAGCTCAGATTCCTACCTAAGCATTCTAGCTGCCTTACAAAATATGGCCTGTATTTGTATTGTGCTTTTTTGTATAGCTGGAATCTGGGTGCCTGGTAACCTGGTTCCATATATTTATCTAGTTTCTTTGCATTTTTATGCGGCAATGTCCTGTCATTTGTGTCGATCTCATCACTAGCTGCTTGTGCGGTGGAATTGTGAAACTTTTAATAGTGCCTGGAGGAACAAAGGGGCACAAAGGGATAGTCGCTGTCATTCATAGTGTAAGCCTGGGTGCATTAATTCCAAATCTCATTGCTGCTAATAGGATAGGCATCCAATTTTGTGATTTCTTCTGCCTCATCGAAGAGCTGCTAAAATCACCTGTTCCCCTCTCCCCAAGCTATTGTTTCCTCAGTACTGTCCCAGCCACATGGCCAAACCTGTCCCAGGCTTAATAAGAGCAAATCCATCTCTCTCTTGGCTGAAGGAGGCAGAGACGAAGCTTGAGAACAGAATCCTTTGTCTATATTGCAGCATGGAGCAACTGACAGGGCTCGGTGTAAATGTTGAAGCCTGATCTATGCTGAAGTGTTGCCCATATAACTGTCACTTGAGAAGGTTGTCACTCTGTCCCCTTTCCATTTCGCCACACCCCAACAGATGCAGGTAATCTGGCAAAAAGATCCTTTTGCTGGTACCACTCATTTTGCTTGAGAAACTGGTGTGAGCTGCATCTCCACAAGGGACTTGACCACATAGCTACACTAGCAAACCTTTTAAATCACCCAGGAATGAATGGTGGCATTTCCCACTCGGTGCTTTGACCTCTGAACAGAACAAATGTTCTTTGTCTTCTGTCCAGATCCCACCAGGGACCAGTGCTTCGGAGACAGATTCAGTCGCCTGTTGCTGGATGAGTTCCTGGGCTATGACGACATTCTGATGTCCAGTGTGAAAGCGTTGGCTGAAAACGAAGAGAATAAAGGTAAAAGCACTGGGGACTCGAACGTTTGTACCCGTTCAAGGGAACTGCTTGTTCTGTGGGGGCACGAATGGCATTCTCTGGCTGTTTACAGGAACAGCTCCTCTGCCCCTGGGTGCACTAGCATGAGGTAGGTAAAAAGAAACAAGGGGAAGGCAGAGAGGACAACCACACATCTATTTCCCAATGCTTTATTGTCCAGGATGGAGTGAAAGCAGTGGCAGGGAGCAGGCATTGTGGTTTCTTTCTTTGAGTCTTCCTTGGACCTTGGAAGCTCAGCTGATCCCGTAGTGTTCATCACACTGACTTCCACATCCTTTCAGGTTTCCTTCGCAACGTGGTGTCTGGGGAGCATTACCGCTTTGTCAGCATGTGGATGGCCAGGACATCGTACCTGGCAGCCTTCGTCATCATGGTCATTTTCGTAAGTAGGGAGAAATACAAGCATTGCCTCAGTATCTGGGCTGAAACTTCTCAGCACTGATGTAAGGGCTGAAATGTGCTGGACTGTAGTATGCCTCCTAAATGTGTGTGAGCACAAGATGCCGCAGCTGCTTTTGAAGCCCAACTAACTGAAGACATGACCGCACTTGGAATCTTTTTGCAAATGCAAGAATTTGTTGAGGTGAAACCAGTGTACAAACGAGGCTGAAACACAGAAAAAAGAGCCAAGTGTATAGTAAATGAGCTGAGACCTGCACACCAACAATACCACGCATTCTTCTTAACAGATGTGTGTGTTTTAAGGTCTGTTATAATTGTCTAGTCATCTCCTGCACAGCTTATGCCAAAACATTGTGAGGCCATTTTAAGCCAGTAAAGTCCATCCTCCTTAACTCATTGCCCTGTCACAACTCTGTGGGAAGGCCAAACATCTTGGAACAATCTAGAGCTAATGCTGACTTCTGTTCTGTCGTTTCAGACTCTGTCCGTCTCCATGCTGTTGCGCTACTCTCACCATCAGATCTTTGTCTTCATTGGTAAGTGTTTCCATATCTCTGTTTCCATGATGGGTTTTGTGCTTCAGAGAAAGTCCATTGCTTTTGGAGAGCAAGGGAATACCTTGATGTCTTTACTGGAGTGATGCTACTTGAGATGGCAGATAGGAGAAGGGAATCTGCTCTCCAGAGCTGGGACAATACATGGCATGGCCTGGCATGGCAAAACTACCATCTGGAGTGAGATGCTTCTTAACCAGGGCCAGGATCAGGCTTAATGTAAACACAGGGCCATTGATTTCTAGCGTTCTTTCCATTTACACTCAAGAGCTTGGCCCTAAATCTTCTGACAGATAGACTGTCTTCAAGGGCCCTGTTCTGACTCTGAATAATGTCTGAATAATGGACTGGACCAGAGCCAGTCACCATTCCCCTCTTGTCTCTCTGACTCTGGGGTTGGTAAGGCACATCCACAAGCTGAATGCATCAGATACAGAGCTGCCTTGTGCTCAGCACTGCTCCCTGGTGCTTTATGAAGGAATCTCATGTCCTGTGAAGCAATGGGTATTGGCCAGGATCAGGGCAGGGCTTGCTAGACCTGTCGGCAGCTCCAATTCGGCCACAGTGTACTGTAAACTGCGAGCTGGAAGTACCTTGTGCCTGTATAATCCCTCATATGAATTTCTGCATACAGCCCCACTGGAAAAATACTGTAATCCTCCCTCGTGGGACATGCCCAGCCCCTCTCTGGAAAATCTGGTGTGCTGAACTAAAGACAGCAAAGTTTATGGCATGTTACTACTATGCTCTGAGCTTCTGGGAGAGACGGAGAGCCCATCAGTCACCTGGTATCATATTTGCCTTTCTTCCTGCAGTGGACCTGTTGCAGATGCTGGAAATGAACATGACCATTGCATTCCCTGCTGCTCCCTTACTCACTGTCATTTTGGCTCTAGTAGGTAAGAACTGGGCTTTATTCCTTGTGTTATTAAAAGGGAACCCCCAGTAGGTCTGGAAAGTACCCTTAAGTGTTACTCAGACTCGCAGCATAGTGTCTTAGCTTGTTTGCTGTGGGGTGATGTTCTGTCTGCTCACTGCAGAGTGTAGAGTCAGTGGAACGTGGTAACTGCTCCCCCCCACAAAACTATACCTGGGTGGTTTGGTCTTGTCTGCCAGTAACACATGCTCCCTCAGTTAAGATTACTCTAGCAAGGGGGTTTGGAGGTCAAGATTAACATGCACTGCCTGAGCTGTGCACACTAGGGATGGCGCCGTCTTAGAGTCAGTATGCAGTACAAACAGATCCAATCCACTTCAATATCTCACTTCTCTGAGCTTTGTCCTGAACCTGCAAAACTGTATTTAATATCCTGTGCCATGCTCAAAGCCAGCAAATCCTCCACTCTAAGGAAAGAGTGCAGTCAGCAGTCAGGCCTGGACAGCTGTGCCCTGGGGCCTTGGCTTTGCCATCCAGCAAGCATAGCCCCAGCCCTTGTTCGGTAGCCTGCTCCGGGTACCCCCTTAACGCTGGTGAAAGGCCAGCAGGGCTTATTTTGTGTCTGCTTGCTGATGTTGGGGTTCTTTGCCTCTCGCAGGCATGGAGGCCATCATGTCGGAGTTCTTCAACGACACCACCACTGCATTTTACATCATCCTCATTGTGTGGCTGGCTGATCAGTACGACGCCATCTGTTGCCACACTAACACTAGCAAGAGGCACTGGCTCAGGTAAGAGATACTCATTCTCCCCCTTGTAACATGCCTGTTGCCATCGCCTTGCTGTGCACATTGTACTGGTGCAACATGCTGCTCTCTTCTGTAGTAGGGGGACGTTGTTAGGATCCTCACTCAAGCGCTAGTCTATAACCCAGTTGCTTTACCGTATTGCTGTTTTGTCACTCGCAGAAAATCTGCTTCAAAAACCGCATCCTTCAACTGCTTGCCCAGTCCTCACCTGTTCTGTTTGCACTGAGCACCAGTTCAGACTGGGAGAGCCTGGCTGCTCTTTTAAAGGAGGTGTGACACTTGTTCCCTAGGCAGTACCCCTCCCCAGGGTGGAGACACGTATGGGATCTCTTGGTGGAGTCCACTCTTCCTCACTGTCTCCTTTCTTCCCAGGTTCTTCTACTTGTACCATTTTGCCTTCTATGCCTATCACTACCGCTTCAACGGACAGTACAGCAGCCTGGCTCTGGTCACCTCCTGGCTTTTCATCCAGGTAAGCAGCAGCCTTGCTCTGCTGATCATGAGAGCATGTTCGATGGTGTACGGCTAATTCCACCTCTAGTCGTGTCATATGTGTAAGAGGGGCTGGTTGGCACTTAAACCATCTAGTCAGCAGCTGGTCAATTGGCTCATACAGTACATAGATAAAATGAACTGCTTGTAAGTGACTGTTGATTACAATTTAGGCTTTCTAAACTGACACAACCCAGTTTGAACAAAACCTTTGTTTAAACAACTGCTGCACATGTTCCCCTTAGTAGGGGAGGTAAAGGGTAGGCAACGTTCTCCGACCCACCAAGATGCAGTGAGATTTCCAGGTCACTGATTTCCATCCACCTGTGACTTAGTCTTGGTATAAAACCTGCTTTGACAGCTGCCAAGTAGAGGGAGTGAGACGTAGGGCTCACAGAAGATCCCGTGGGCGGATCTAGGATTTTGAAAAGGGGGTTGTATGTGGTGAGGCGCATCATCCCATATAACAAAGCGCACATTTTCTTCAAGTAAAAAGAAACTAGAAGCTTTACTCATGTTAGGGGCCCAGTGCTGTATTATTTAGTTTGATGGAAGCAAAAACAAATGCAGTGTTGTTGGAATGAGTGTGCATGGCTGTGACATAGGAGCTACATTACCAGAAGCAGTTAGCAGAATTGCAGAAGAAAGGTTAGCTTCGTTGGTGGAACAGCAAGACAGTGAAAAAGGAGAAGGTCGTGAACACCTGGAGCAAAGAAATCGGGTAGATTTTAATGAGCCATGAATTCAGTTGATGCTCTCACTGCTGCCTGAACAGAGATGCTGCTGCCCTGGCTAGGTCATTGATTTTAAACTTTGGGTGGAGCAGGAGTGAAAGTGGGTGCAATTGCACCGGTGCACGCCATCCCCTTCGGATCCACCCCTGGTCTGTAAGCAGAACCTAAACCAACTTCTCCAGGGACATCCTGGGGAGGAAGATATGATGTGGAGGTCAGGGATGGGAGGGGCAAATGCAGGTGCATCCATCCCCCCACTCCTCCCCCAGTGAGACCTGCGGGTCATAGCGGGGGAAGCTTGTGTTGCTGCTGTCTCTGTGGTTCCTCTTGGGGGTTGGTAAAGTCTTTCCCTCTGGGTCCCCAGCATTCCATGATCTACTTCTTCCACCACTATGAGCTGCCGGCGATCCTCCAGCAAATCCGCATCCAGGAGATGTTGCTGCAGAACCAGCAGGTGGGTCAGGGCACCCAGACCACGCTGCAGGACAACCTCAACAACAACACCACAGCCGCACCCGTTGACATGGGCACCAGGCGGCCCCACCTGCCCACCAGTCCCTCTGCTGAAAGCAGCAGCCCCATCTCTCTGGCCCCCGGTGAGGGCCCGGGGGCTGGCGCCGCTGCGACCGCCTCTGCCATAGCGAGTGATCTGAACTGGGTAGCTGAGACGGCCGCCATCATTACGGAAGCCTCATTCCTGTCCGACCTGAGCCTCTTGGAGCCGAACATGGTGCACGAAGTCATGGCCAATGGGAGCCCGCAGGATGCAGCTGCTGCTGCTTCGAGCTTGCTAGCCCGAATTCGAGTCAGCAGCGACCGTCCAGAGGCTGCTGGTGGCTCTATCACGATTGAGGTCACTTCGACTCCTCCAGTGGTGACTGCGCCAGCCGTGCCTGCTGCTGCAGAAGACACACCGGCTCCCCCTCTTGCCGCTGCTCCCCCTACCCCAGTGCAAGAGGATGGAGCCCCTGTCCCCAGTCCTGCCCTCCCCAAGCAAACTGAGGCTGCAGAGGGGTCTCTCAGCCAAGCAGAGCAGAGTGGCAAGGACTGCATTGCAAGCAGCACCTGGGCAGAGACATTGGGGGCCTCTGTGCCAGGTACTGAAATGCTCCAGCATTTGGATGTGAGTAGTGGGGACCCTGGGGAAACCAGCACGTGCCCTGCAGCAGCTGGTGGGACAGCCTGCTCTGACCCAGACCGTGGGAGCCTGTCTTGAGTCCTCTCCTTCAGGGACTCCTGGCAGGCTGGAAGGGATTTCTTTTGTTGTTTCTCATCTCACCATCCCAACCCGTAATTCCTCTCAGTGGAAGCACAGCCTCTGGGGCAGAGCAATGGTGCAGGAAATTTCCCCCCAGAAAGTAAATGTGTGAGAACAGAAGGGACTGATAAGCCTGGGGTCTTTTGTTCTCCAGCATCCCCTGCAGCAAGGGAGAAGCCAGCCATCCAGAGAAGCCATTCTTCAGAGCAAGCCCTGCTTCTCTTGCACTGTGGGCAAACAGCTCCAGCGCTGGTCATTTTGCCTGTCTGGTGTCACACTACAGGTCTCCCTGCTCAAACCCCAGGAGGGTGGGCAGCTCTCAGGAGGGAGGGCTCCCTATGGTACTCTCCGGCCCTGTTTGCCTTTGCCAGTGTCCTCCAGTTTGCGATAGAATTACTCTTTTTTCCTTCTGGGTTTCAACCAAAAACAAGCAGGCGTCGCATCAGACGCAGCCCTTTTGGAGATGGGCGTAGAGGCTTACTGGCAGGAGTGGAAAACCAGACCTCGGCGGTCTTCTGAAGCCACTCACTGAAACCAAGAGCAGTTTCCTTCCATTGCAAGAGCTTCTAAGAAGCTGGGTGGATGCTACATCTGTACTCTGGCAGTGTTTGACAGGGCCTGGGTGACTTTGTCATGTGGATGTGGGGTGTGTGTGGGAGGTTGACACCTTTAGCGGTGGTGTACGTTGGCTGCCACAAAGGCAGAGTCTTCCCCAATTTTTAGAAAGCTGTGGCAGTTGTAAGGGCTGATTCTGCTGCCCATTCAGTTGAGCCACAGTCATCTGACAACAGGCTGTGGGTAAGGTTTCCTCTAGAGATCCACTCAAGGCGGAGGGGACCGTGTCAGCAAGATTTTCCCTTCCCCTGTACCAGATTTAATTATGCTAGTGAGAAGCTGGGCTCAACCTGATCTGTTTCTGAGGATCATTTTGTGGCCTCTTCCCTCTGCAGTTGCCTGGCTTATTTTTGGAGGGGTGAGAGCAGAGGTAAAGGGAAAAAAAACCCACCCAACAAACCAAATAATGAGGTTACTTTCCTGGCACTGTTTGGTTTTTGAGTGCAAGAGAGTGGTGTCTCAGCTAGAGCTTCCTCCCTGTATTAGATACACATGCCTGGGGGCATGTTTGGAAGAGTCTGCCCAAACCCAGCTCTTTTCTTACAGCAAGGGCTCTAGGAACCCAGCCTCAACAATGTGCAGAGCTGCTAGTGCCAGGCGGGTGATAGCTAGAAACCAGTGTGCAGCTTCACAAGCGCAAGACAGTCATCCAGCAAGCTGGTGCACCGCAGTCTTGCTGCCCGGTACCCCTTGACACTCAGCTGCTGCTTCAGTGGCTTCGCTTGTTTTTCAGTGCCTTGTCCTGTAAGCGGGACGCCATCGCATCCTTAGATCGGTCCCTTCCCTGAGCCTAGGAACCCTCTTGCTGCGAGGCCGGCAGGAGGGAGGGAGTAATTGCAGGTCAAGAACCCTTGTTCTGCATGGGTCAGTGGGAGCGGGACGAGCCATAACACTAAAGCTTAGAACAAATTTCAGGCAAACCTCCCCCAGTCCTGCCTTGGTGGTGGGGAGCTGGGACAGGAGCAGGCAGAGGTGGCTCCAAAGGCTGGCTGGCACCCTGGTGCTGATGGGTTGGAGGAGGTGACATGGTACATGAGGCCTGACTCGAGCCATGTGCATGTGATCAAGTGGGTTCTGCTTCACAGGAACATCTCCCCCAGCAAGGCACCAAGAGCGCGAGAGAGTGCATGGAAAGGCCCCGGCGGCAGGACTATGGTGGGGCTCTAGCCCCACTCTTAGGAGGGGCAGAGGCAGCTCAGACATGGGGACGATGCTGTGGGAATGCCCGGTAGCTGTAGCCTCATCCACAGGAACACAGCTACATTCGTGCAGGTGAGGGCAGACCTCTTCTCCCCTCCTGATGCTTATGCACCAAGACAGAGGTGGGCTATAGCACCGGAGGCTGCAGGAAACCTAGCCCACTGCTAGGGATTTCGACCAGAGACCTTCATTTTCGTGGTGTTTCCCACCCAGGAAGCCTGTCTTTAGGTGTCCATCAGTGCCAAGGAGCTGGGGAAAAGGGTGCATTAGTGACCTGCGTGTCCCCAGGGGCAAACCCATATACCTTCCCCCTCCGCCGATGCAGCTAAACTCTGCCTAAGAGCTTCAGAAGTGTCAGCACAAGGCGGCAGAAAGAGCTGTAGGGTTTTTCACAGAGGGCACGCGTCGGGGAGTGGGGAAAGGAACCGAATCATTTGCTGAATGAAGAGTAGAGTTCATTCTATTTAATTAATGTACAAAAGGTGTTTGTATATATAATAAATACTATATCGAACAGCTGCAGCAGTGCTGCTGGGCCTGGTTGCCTTGCTATCAGTCATGCTGGGGTCCGGCCGGCAGTCGGCAATCACCTCGTGGGTCTAGTGCGGGTTTGAACGTATTTAGCTGGCAGCGTCTTTATCTGAGTGAGCCACTGCTGCGTCTCTACCGCATGAGGGTCTCACAGCACTCCCACGAGGTAGGGGAAGGGTCTGTCCCCCTGCTGCGGAGGGGGGAGCTGAGGTGCAGAGACAAGGGGTCCTGCCCAGGGCAGAGCTGAGGCTCAACTCCAGTGGGGGAGTATTGCTCCTCCACTTCTGCAAAGAGGGACCCCTCTGTGGAAGACTCAGCCCCTGGCTTGAGGCTGTTTGTATGTATGTCCTCAGTTGCACTTTCTCCTGATCCACTAATTTTAAGTCTCGAGCGACTGCTAAGTGTGCTAGCAGCTGATTGCCCCATTACTTGCATGGCCTGACAAGTGCTAGTACCTACCTGAGCCCTCCATTGAGGCAGAGCCAGGGCTTTTCTGGTGCCTGCAATGAAGGGATGGAGGTAAGAACCATCTCTCACAGCGGCTTGTTACTGTGTGCAGGGAGCCTCTGCTGCAGGGAGGGGACAGGGATGCTCCTGCTTTCCAGGCTGGAGCTGGAAGGAAAGAGACCTATTGGTTTCTCTGATGCTTTTCCAAGCAGGGCCTAAAAATGGAAGACCTGTGGTTTGGACCTGGGG
>NW_017728919.1:476161-484312 GCF_001723895.1 Crocodylus porosus | reverse complement strand
ACAGCAAGGGCTCTAGGAACCCAGCCTCAACAATGTGCAGAGCTGCTAGTGCCAGGCGGGTGATAGCTAGAAACCAGTGTGCAGCTTCACAAGCGCAAGACAGTCATCCAGCAAGCTGGTGCACCGCAGTCTTGCTGCCCGGTACCCCTTGACACTCAGCTGCTGCTTCAGTGGCTTCGCTTGTTTTTCAGTGCCTTGTCCTGTAAGCGGGACGCCATCGCATCCTTAGATCGGTCCCTTCCCTGAGCCTAGGAACCCTCTTGCTGCGAGGCCGGCAGGAGGGAGGGAGTAATTGCAGGTCAAGAACCCTTGTTCTGCATGGGTCAGTGGGAGCGGGACGAGCCATAACACTAAAGCTTAGAACAAATTTCAGGCAAACCTCCCCCAGTCCTGCCTTGGTGGTGGGGAGCTGGGACAGGAGCAGGCAGAGGTGGCTCCAAAGGCTGGCTGGCACCCTGGTGCTGATGGGTTGGAGGAGGTGACATGGTACATGAGGCCTGACTCGAGCCATGTGCATGTGATCAAGTGGGTTCTGCTTCACAGGAACATCTCCCCCAGCAAGGCACCAAGAGCGCGAGAGAGTGCATGGAAAGGCCCCGGCGGCAGGACTATGGTGGGGCTCTAGCCCCACTCTTAGGAGGGGCAGAGGCAGCTCAGACATGGGGACGATGCTGTGGGAATGCCCGGTAGCTGTAGCCTCATCCACAGGAACACAGCTACATTCGTGCAGGTGAGGGCAGACCTCTTCTCCCCTCCTGATGCTTATGCACCAAGACAGAGGTGGGCTATAGCACCGGAGGCTGCAGGAAACCTAGCCCACTGCTAGGGATTTCGACCAGAGACCTTCATTTTCGTGGTGTTTCCCACCCAGGAAGCCTGTCTTTAGGTGTCCATCAGTGCCAAGGAGCTGGGGAAAAGGGTGCATTAGTGACCTGCGTGTCCCCAGGGGCAAACCCATATACCTTCCCCCTCCGCCGATGCAGCTAAACTCTGCCTAAGAGCTTCAGAAGTGTCAGCACAAGGCGGCAGAAAGAGCTGTAGGGTTTTTCACAGAGGGCACGCGTCGGGGAGTGGGGAAAGGAACCGAATCATTTGCTGAATGAAGAGTAGAGTTCATTCTATTTAATTAATGTACAAAAGGTGTTTGTATATATAATAAATACTATATCGAACAGCTGCAGCAGTGCTGCTGGGCCTGGTTGCCTTGCTATCAGTCATGCTGGGGTCCGGCCGGCAGTCGGCAATCACCTCGTGGGTCTAGTGCGGGTTTGAACGTATTTAGCTGGCAGCGTCTTTATCTGAGTGAGCCACTGCTGCGTCTCTACCGCATGAGGGTCTCACAGCACTCCCACGAGGTAGGGGAAGGGTCTGTCCCCCTGCTGCGGAGGGGGGAGCTGAGGTGCAGAGACAAGGGGTCCTGCCCAGGGCAGAGCTGAGGCTCAACTCCAGTGGGGGAGTATTGCTCCTCCACTTCTGCAAAGAGGGACCCCTCTGTGGAAGACTCAGCCCCTGGCTTGAGGCTGTTTGTATGTATGTCCTCAGTTGCACTTTCTCCTGATCCACTAATTTTAAGTCTCGAGCGACTGCTAAGTGTGCTAGCAGCTGATTGCCCCATTACTTGCATGGCCTGACAAGTGCTAGTACCTACCTGAGCCCTCCATTGAGGCAGAGCCAGGGCTTTTCTGGTGCCTGCAATGAAGGGATGGAGGTAAGAACCATCTCTCACAGCGGCTTGTTACTGTGTGCAGGGAGCCTCTGCTGCAGGGAGGGGACAGGGATGCTCCTGCTTTCCAGGCTGGAGCTGGAAGGAAAGAGACCTATTGGTTTCTCTGATGCTTTTCCAAGCAGGGCCTAAAAATGGAAGACCTGTGGTTTGGACCTGGGGGAAATGGGTCCTCATTGAAAGTTGACAGCTGCTATCCCAAGTACCTGGCTTGGGGGAAAGAAGGGGAGGAGGAGTGCATTTGCAGAAGGCCCAGGACCTCTCCCCAAACCGGGATGGGACAAGGGGCTCGTTGTGAATGGAGGCCTGCTTTGCTCTGCGTGCTTACTCTTGAGGGGGGGGGTTAAAAGCGGCTGCTTGCCTGTAACGCAGCGGGGCAGGATGTGGGTCCCACGTGCTTTGCAAAGAGTAAAGCAAGGCGAGTGAGCAAGCTGCAGGTGGGTCTGTGCTACCTGCCTCCTCCCGGCCAGGGTAGGAGGCAAGAAGGTTGCTTGTGCCTGGTGGGAGTCGGTGCCAAGGATGCCGCAGGCCCACACCATTACCTGTCCGTGCTCTTCTTGGTGATGGCCCTGATGGGCAGCATGTGGTGGCTTGGAGCAGGCCCCAGCGCCACGACCAGCTCGCTCTTCCTCACCAGTGCTGCCCGCAGCTGGTCCCTCATGTCCTTGATCCTCTCCTCCAGCTCCCTGAGCTCGGCCGCCTCGGCCTCCCTGTCCCCCGCCTCCTGCTGCGGGGCCCGGCCGTTCATGCAGTGCCACACGGGCGCCTCCTGCTCCGGGCCTGGCTCTGCCTCCGCGGGCTCCTTCGCCAGGTTGAAGTGCACCCGCTTCTCTTCCTTCCCCGCTGCCTTCCGGAGGTTGTTCCAGCTGGGCTGGCTGGGGGGGCACACCGGGTGCTCCTGGCTCTTCTGGACGTTGCAGCTGCAGGGGAAGATGGAAAGAGGTCAGGTCCTGTGCCCTTGACCACTGCCCTGCAAGAAAGAAGCTGCCTCGTCCCCTGGGCCCAGACTCTGGGTTCCCTTTCAGAAAGCAATGCCCCCAGCTACAGGCACGCGGACAGCCTTCCACCCCTGAAGGACGGCTTTAAGGAAGGCGGCGATGAGCTATCGCCAAGACCAGGAGTGATGGGCTCAAAATGCAGCAAAGGAAACGGACTGGAGAGGAGTCAGGCTGGAACAGGTTGCCTGGAGCAGCGGGGAAGTGCCAGCCTTGGCTGTCCTTTGATGCTTGCCTGGGCTGAAGCCCTGAGCAGAGGGCTGGATGAGATGGGACCCTGACTCTAAGCCACGGGGTTTTTTTTCCCCTGTTTTTTTGCACCGGTCCTGGAAGCACTGCAATACCAGGTCAATGCATGGAGTGGATGGAGCACGCTCCGGTTCCACCACCCAATACCAAAAAGAATCTGCTCAATATAGACCTCCTATGGAGGACATATCAGAGACAATTACCCTGGGGAGCTCGCCTACGTGGTCACGCTGCTGCCAGCCACTCACGCTCTAAGCCACGGTCCTCAAGGGAAGACAAGGAGGCTGGGCATTGGGCTCCCACTCCTCGTGGTGTCTACTGAGACCCTAGCCCCCCAGTACAGTGAGCAAGGCAGAAGTCACCCCTGTGCTGCCCTGCAGTGCCCCAAAGCTGTGGCAGGGCCAGCCGGCTGCATCCATGACCAGTACCTTTTCTCCAGGCTCAGCTTTTGGTTCTTCTGCTCCTCCAAGCCCATGTTCAGCGCCCGGTGGATTTTCTGTGCCGCACAAGTGGGGAGAGAAGCCAAACCTCGGTCACTGGACAAGCAGGAGCCATAGGGATGGGGGCAATGATGGGCTTCGGGGCAGGTCTTCCCTCTTTGGTGGCCGTGCCTTCAGCCTTGGGGGTTTGCTGGAAGGAGCCACCCCAGCCACGACAGCCCATGGGGTGGGATGGGAGGGTGAAGGAGTCCTCCAGAGAAGGTTTCCCCAACTTTAGACCTTGCGTTGGCCAACGACCATCCCCAAGGGGCTGGTAGGAAGGGTACCGCAGAGCAACGGGCACTGCAGCAGGGCAGGTGGAGGGGGAAGCTGGGGCTGGCTGCACTCACCTGGCTGGTATGCAGCCAGTAGTTGAACTTCTTCTTCCTCTTGATGCGGGGCAGGATGAGACGGTAGAAGATGTGCTCGCCCAGGGAGGTGAGCAGGGACCCGCAGAGCCCAATGCACAGCAGCACGAAGAGCCCCGAGAAGTGGTAGATGCCCATCTGCAGGGTCTGGGCAGGAGACAGGACAGTAGGGTCATGGGGGGGGGGGGGCAAGTGAGCATCACCCCCAAGGATCTACCCTGGCCCCCCAGGACCGCCCACACCCCTACCTCGGTGACGGCAAAGACGCGTTTGCCGCAGGGCACCATCTTGTACCACTTGTCGTGCAGCAGGTCCATGAAGCCGGCTGACTTGTAGCGGCTGATGAACTCGGAGATGTTGGAGGTCAGCGGCGAGTTCTGGGGCAGCCCAATGCCGTAGCCTGGCAGGGATGGGGGAGAGGGGTCACGGTCGCAGTGGCAGGGACCAAGCATCCCCCCTTCCCTTTTGAAATCGCCCGTCTCCTGGGGAAGCCGAGGGGGTGGCCTGGAGCCCCACTGCCTGGGGCTGGTGCTGCCCTTGCCAGTGGGCACGCGGTCCAGCCAGGCGCATGCAAAGCTGGGAGCCCTCCCCGTGAGACCACAGGGCATCTCCGGCTGGCTGGTAGACTTGGGAGCTTGCTCCGAGGGTGTGGGCACAGCTCCACCGGCTTCTCAGCCCCCTGCCAGCCCAGGATGAGCGCGCCGCTCTCCAAGCCTGGGGGAGGACGGCAGAAGGAGAGCTGCTGCTGCAGGCAGTGGGGCCTGGCAGTGCAGGGAGGGGACAGGGTCCATCGGACCGTACCCTGCTCCAAAGGAGGCCCTGCCCCAAAGTCCTCACGGCTGCACCGGCGTATCGTTTGCTGCTAAGGTTAAAATCCAGCCATGCCCTGACGTTGGGTCCAGCGAAGAGCTGAACTCCTGGGTGACATGAGCTGGGCAGTTCTCGGCCATCACTGGCTGCTTTGCTGGGCGGAGATGTCCAGGCTGGCGTGGCTTTCCCGCCAGGCCCGTGCAGCCTGCTGTGGGCACCTACATGCAGCAGCCCAGTTGCCCCCCTCGGACTCCCCCAAATCTCTCACCTTCGATGGCAAAGGGCTTCCCCACTGTCAGGAGCTTGCAGTCGGAGTCGATGGAGACCTCGTACTCCAGCAGGGACTTGTCCATGATGAAGGCGTTGAGCTTGGCAGGCTCTGTCCTGGTGACCAGAGCACAGGAGGGGTGTAAGGGGGGGTCTAGCTGCAGGGGCTGCCCTCCTCACTGTCCCCCACCCTCACCAAGGCCTTGGGCAGTGGGCAGCCTCCCCCACAGCCACTGCAGCCCCAGGGATGGAGGCATTAGCACCGACTCTGGGGGGTGGTCCAGCGGGAGCTGGGCATGGGGTGCCAGCTGGGTCCTATTACCCCACCCCAGCCCTAGCCTCCGTAGGCCTAATGTAACCCATGGAGTGGGGTGAACATGAGCAAACGGGGGCGTCTGTGCAGCGCGGGCGCATGCACAGCCCCTCCCCGGGCCCCTTACTTGAGCATGGTGACGCCGTCGGTCGTGGCGGGCACGTTGTAGCGCCGCATGTACCCGTGCATCTCGGGGAAGCTCTTCTTGATGTACTCCTCTGCGCTGCTCTCCCACACGGTGCCGAAGCGGAAGCCCTGCGAGGGGTGGTGCAGCTGCAACGAGGGCGACCGCGCCTGGTGAGCACCACGGGCCAGGCCGGCTGGGCCCCCCGGCCCCTTGCAAACCCCCACGGCCCATACACACCCCTACGCTGGGGGTGCCCTGCCATCTCCTCCCGGGGTTCTTGCTAAGTGCAGCGCCCCCACTAACTGTGCTGCAGGGGGCAAAGGGGTAGCCCCCCCATTCCCCGTGGGGCATTGCTGCTTGAAACACGCTACAGGCGCAGCCCCCCACCCCCTACCTTGGGGTCGTGGATGCCCGAGAGCTCCTCGAAGGTCTTCTCGCCCACCATGACGGCGGCCAGGTTGGCCGTGTAGCTGGAGAGCACGAGGAGGCAGAAGATGGCCCAGAGGTTCATGAGGAAGCGGCCGGTCCAGCACTTGGGCGTCTTGCTGGAGACGGTGCGGCCGAAGAGGATGGCGTAGCAGAGGTTGAGGGCGGAGGAGTAGGAGAAGACCTTCCTGCGGTTGCGGCCGTGGGGCGTCATGCCGTAGGGGCTCTTCCACTCGTAGAGCGTGAGGAAGAGCGCTGTCACGTGCAGCGCCACGAAGATGCCCACCCACATGGTCCAGTGCAGGGGCCACATGAAGGCGCCGATGGGCGAGGCCGTGTCCTTGGTCCGCACGAGGATGCCCAGGCTGGTGGAGAAGAAGGGGCTGGTGAAGTCGATGACCGTGCTCCGGGCCGAGTTGATGGAGAAGGAGGTGACAGCCATGTGGGCCGTGCCGCTCAGCAGGTCGCCCACCAGCCCGGTCCAGCGCCCGTTCTTCCAGGCGCCGTACTTGCCGTCGCCCACGATGTACAGCTCGAAGTCGAAGGGCAGGTCCTCGGCCAGCTTCTCCAGCAGGTCGATGCAGTAGCCGTAGCAGCACTTCGTGAGGCGCCGGGGCAGCGAGCCGTTCTTGGAGCCCAGTGCCTCAAAGAGGATGTCCAGCACGGCCGACTCGTTGGTGTGGGGGTCCAGGCAGAGCTGCCCAGCCGGGCAGCTCCCGTCCTCGTCCACCCCCCGCGTGAAGACGAAGGGGTGCTCCACCAGTGTCACCACCCGCAGCTTGGGGCGGGAGAAGCCGTCCCCGTTGCCCGGGCTGCTGCGCTGCAGGTGGCTCTGCCAGGTGCCCTCCTCCAGCGCCAGCTTGCCCTCATGCCAGCTGCCCACGGTCACCCAGGTGGGCCGGCCCAGCGAGTCCTGCAGCAGGCTCCAGAGGCGGTAGCGCCGGGCTGTGTGCACCGCCGACGTGTCGTGCACCGACACGGGGCCCGTCTGCCCCTGGAACGACGTGTTGGCCAAGAACCTGGCGGGGGAGAGGAAGAACCCGTGAGCATCTGGCACGCACGTGTGCCCAGGCATGCAGCACTACGGCTCAGATCGGACACGTGTGCCCATGGCAGGGTGCTGGTGCACGACCACGCGCGGCTGCATGGGCAGCAGGGTGAGGGCATGCGATATAAAGGGACGGGCAGTGCCAGGCAAAGTGTCCCAGGCAAGGCCACACAGCCAGGCAGTGGCGAGGCTGAAAGCAAGCCAGGGAAACCGAGGCACCGAATGGGTGCCCTCGCTCCTGGTCCCCCGAGCTATGGGAGGCCAGGACTCGGGTGCCCAGGGCCAAGGCGACGCGTGCCCCCTTACCGGGAGAGGTACTCCCCCGAGGACGGGCCAGTGTCCGTGTGCCGGTCGTTGCAGTTGACCATGGTGTGCAGCAGCGCCAGGTCAGGCCGCACGCGCACGGCGCTGCCAATGGCCCTCGCCACCAGCTGCACGGCGTCCTGCACGAAGAGCTCCAGCGCCGGCCGGTCCACCTCCCCGTAGGCCAGCAGCCCCAGGGGCAGCCCCTCGGTCTGCAGCTCCGCGGCGCTGAGCGGCTGGCCCAGCACCCAGTGCAGCTCCTGCGGCCCCACGCCCGCCTCCCGGGCCGCCTGGAAGAGCTGGCGGGAGCGCCGGGCGTCACAGCCGAACAGCAGCACCGGGCCCGGCAGGTCCCGCAGCTCCTCCAGCGCCCGGGCCGCACCCGCCTCGTCCAGGGCGCTCAGGTCCAGCAGGGCCTGCGGGCGCAGGTGGGTGCGGCTGATCCAGACGTCGAGGAAGCCGGGCACGTCCCAGGCCGGGCAGAGCACCAGGGCGACGTCGTGCCAGTCGTTGGCTTGCAGGACGGCGGCCAGCACGTCCACCAGCGTTTCCAGGGGGCTGTGGAGGTCCATGCGCAGGTGGAAGGGGTTCTGCGGGCAGAGAGAGGGCGTGAGGGCCCCGCCGCGCTCGGAGCTGCACGGCGCTGGCTTGCGGGCAGGCTGCCCAAGCCCCCCAGCCCCATCTTCCCTGCCCTAGGGACCTCCCCCACCCAGGAGAGGATGCTCCCAGCCGCAGCACCCTGCCAGGGCTGGTGCCGTCCTTGCAGCCAGGGCTGGCTTTTGGGACAGGCAGTGGCAGGCCAGGGATGCGGGAGACTCAAGGGAGGAAGCCAAGCTGGTGCGCAGCCAGGGGATTGCTAAGCAGGAGCAGCCGCATCGCGCTAGGGTGGAGCAGGGGGCCCTGCTGAGTCACCCTGGCTGGCCCCCACCCCTAGTGCCACCCGGGGGGGCACTGCCAGCCCCGCGCCCGCAGGCTCCTGATCCGCAGGGCTAAGGCAGGGGGAGAAGCAAGGGGCAGTGCGGCAGCGACCCCCCAAGCGTCGG
>NW_017728919.1:468613-469874 GCF_001723895.1 Crocodylus porosus | reverse complement strand
GCGCCGTAGGAGGGAGGGAGGCGAGCGCCGGCCGGAGCGGCGGGCGAGGGGCCTGCACAGCAGCGAGGCTCACCTCGGGGCTCCGGCGAGCCCGGGCTGATTTCGCGGCCCGGGAGCGGAGCGGAGCGGCTGCGGGAGGAGGGGGCGCATCTCGTCGCCCTGTGGGGTTTTCTTGCCTCTGCTGGGTAGCGCCGGCAGCACTCCGCTGTGTGTCATAAGCCCTATAATGTCACTGGGGAGTCTCAAGTGGCCTCTGCCTTTTCCTGCGGGGCGGGCAGGGGCTCGGGGGTCCAGCTTCAGCGCTGCCGGGACTTGCTCATCACCCCCCCCCCGGGGCTCTGGGTTTGCAGGGTGGCGTGCCACGGGCCCGGCGGCGGGACCCAGGGGGCCCGGCGGAGGCCCTGAACAAGACCATTTCCAGCTCCCCCCCCAGGCTCTGCTCTTCGCGCCCCCAGCACCCCACCCCACGGACACAGGGAAGCCGTGCCTGTCCCGCGCCGGCCCGGGCGTTGACCTGCCCAAGGCCCGTGGCAGCCCCCGGCCTCCTGCTCCCTGGATTCGCCCCTCGGCCAGGACGCGACGGAGGCGGAGGCGGGGGTGCATCAAGCCTGGGCTGGGCCCCCGGCCCTGCGGCCCCGGCCCCGCGCGGGGCTGCGGGCGGGACACCGCGCTGCGGGGGCACCCAGCGCGGGAAGCATCGGGGAGCCGGCACAACAGCCTCCACCCACCGGGCCTGGGGGTCAGGATGCCTCCCCCTGGGCCTTAGCAAAGCAATTATTAACCTTTGGGGTGCGGGGAAATGGCTCTATTAACCCTTTAGGTGCCAGGGGTGCAGGAGACCAGCCTCTCTAACCCAACCCCGGATGACTAGAGTGGGGTGTGGGGGGTCTCACTCCCCTCCTACCAGATGCTTTTGAAAGCCAGGGCCAACTCCTGGAAAGGAAAAACCAGAGTGGGGGGAAGAAGAGGGATCCCACACCCAGCCCTGTGTGCTGGGGGCGGGGGCAGAGAAGCCACCTGTAGCAGGACGGGGTCTTGCGGGTTCCCCAGCCCCCCGACCCCCCTGCTGCCAGGGAGAGAGGGAAACCTATTACATTAATAACCAGCAAGAAAAATAGAGTCATGCACCAGTTGGCAAAACTATCGATCAGCCGCCAGATTTAATGAGGAAACGCTATCGGATGCCCAGGGCGGAGATGGCCCTGCCAAGGAGAAAGGACTTTGCGGCACCGTGTTGCTTTGCTTTGCCAAGCTGGACTAG
>NW_017728919.1:451461-467568 GCF_001723895.1 Crocodylus porosus | reverse complement strand
ATGCGGACACCTGCCATCGATGCACGCCTGCAATAGGAGCCCAGCAGGCCAGGGAGGCCCCAAACCCACGCACCGGGGAGGAGACCAAGGTGAGGTCCTTTAGCAAAGCCCTGAACAAAGCTTCAGGCAGGTTTTCGGTTGCAAAAAATAGCTGGAAACCTCCCCCCCCAGCCCCTCCAGAGCCCCATCTGGCCTTGCTGCTGGAGAAAAATTAGCAGTGGGGCCCAAGGGGCGATTAAGCCGATCCTTCATGCTGCAAGCTTATTACCCGCGAGCTGGCAGCTAATTACAGAGATGAATTGCAAGCAGGTAGCTTGGGGACCACCCACCCCGCCCTGGTCCCCCCCACGTCCGTGGGGTGCCCTGTAAGGAGGGGGGCAGGTCGGAGCTGTGGGGGCTGTGGAGTTTGGGGAGGCGTGGGGGTTCGTGTGAACTGGGGGGTTGCCCCCCCTCTGGTGTAGACTGCTGGGGGACGGCTCCCCGACCTTGGGGGCAAGGACTCTCCCGCCTGGCATGCTCCCCCCCAAGCAGGGCACACCGTGAGGCTGAGTGCAAGGGCTTCCTGGAGGAAGCAGGGCCTGTCGAACGTATCGGCCTGCATGGCAGCCAGGAGGCAGGACAGGACCCCCCCCCGAGGGGAAACTGAGGCACCTGCTAGTGCCAAGAGAACGGGGGGACTGGGCCCGTCTCCCAAGAGCCAGGCCGGCCCCAGCCCACCACCCAACCCTTCTTTCCCCCGCACGCAGCTTACCGCAGGGCTGTCGCACGACTCCAGGGGCTGCGGGGCACGTCTGCCTGCCCTCCCGGGCCCGCGCTGCCCCAGCCCCTTTGCTCTCATCTCGACTGCTCAGGGCACTGCTCCTGGGCAGCTCACAGCAGGATCCTCCTTGGCCTGCGGGCACCTCTATTCCAGTCAGGATCAGGGCCGGGCCGAAAGGACAAGAAGGGGCAAGATGGAGGCAGGAGCTCCAGCACCTGCTCTGGGAACTGGCCTCGGGGAACCGGCCACCGGATGCTGCTGGGGTCCTGGGGGCCATTTGCAAAGGTTCCCCGTGGCCTCTACCCACCCCTCCAAGGGAGGTGGGTTTTGCTGCAGATGGAAGAGCCCAGTCCTGGGCTGCGGGATCTTGCTGCTTTTGGCTTGAAAGCTGAAGCTCCAAGGAGGGGGAGTGGGGTGGCAGGGAAGGGCTACAGGTATCCCTCGTCCTTGCAGACCTGATCCTTGCTTGCAGAAAAGGCCCAGCTCACACGGTCCCTCCTCGGGCAGCCCAGGGCACAGGCAGCCTGGAGAGTCCCGACACCTCCCCAGTCACCGTGGCATCTGGGTGCCGGGGACAGCCGGAGCCGTGCAGGGCTCGCTGGCACTTCGGCGCAGCCTCTAGCGCCAATCCAGCACATCAGGGACGTGAAGCAGAAGGAAGAGGAGAGGGAAAGGCCCCCCGGGGCTGAAAGCCTGATCTCGGCCCACTGCCGTCAGCTGGACGCACTCGTGATCGTCTGTGGGTTCTTCTGCTTCGTTACAAGCGGAGTCTGACGAGGGGGCACGGGTGGCTCCGGGGGCAGGGTCCCCAGGGGTCTGGCCCCTCCCTGCCCCCAAATGTCCCCCTCGATCAATGCCACTGTGGCCCCCTGTACGGCCCTCTAGCTCACAGACTGCACCGATGGCGTCTCCCCCAATGCTGTGCCCACCCGCGCCCACTGCTCAGCATGGGAACACCAAGTTGTGAGCTCCGGAAAGCAAGGACACCTTGGCTTGCAGAACCTGCCTGGCTCATCTGATGCCCCTGTTGGGCTCCATGCAGGGAACCAGGCTTTCCCCCAGCTGCAGAGTCTCCAAACACCCCTGCCCCAGCTCACCCCAGGAGGGGAGAGGAGCTAGAGCCGGTGCTGAAGGAGGGGCTCCAGGGGCAGAAGGGGGTGCAAGCGCCTTGCTGTTGGGTGGGCCATGGGCTGCTTGGCTTCTACAGACCTGGAGCTGACAGGTGCCTGCTTCAAGCTGGGGAGAGGAAGCCAGAGAGCAGGGCCTCAACCCAGAGCTCCTGAGGGAGCGACTGCCTGCTCCCTCGTGCACCCAGGCAGGGAGGGCAGTCTGCGCGGCAGGGTAATGGAGGTGACGGACACCAACAGCATTCCCCCCGCAGGGACCAGACAAGCCCTGCCAGCCCTCCCTGCCACCTCCAGCTGCTGCAGTCACCTGGCAGCACAGGTGCTGCAGAAAGCTGATGCCCTCGGGTGCCTCCCCAGGGGATCACGGGGAGGCCTTGGAGGATGCAGCAGCACTTGTGCCCTTCCTTACAAAGGAGGTAGCGGGCGGAGTGAGTGATCTCCGAGTGCCAGCCCAGAGCCCGACCCGGGGCAGCTGATTTGTTGGAGGCAGCACCCACTCAGGTGAGACACGGACACGCGGGTGTGGACAAAGGCAGGGAAGCAGGGGGGATAAGGAAGTCCCCAGCAGGCACTTGGACGAAGCCTGTCCCTGTTAGTCAAACATTTCAGCCCAGCACAGCACAGCTCCAGAGTCACTGGGGAAGGGAGCTGGGGACGAGCTGCTGATCGATCCCTGGCAGAGGAGATGGACAAAGAGACAAGCCACCAAGGGCAGTCCAGGGAGTACAGATCCAAGGACTACAGGGTGGGGTGACAATGACTGGGGGTCCTACACCACGTGACAGAAGAGACCCAGGTGGCCAGCCAGGGACGGGCAGAGGGATCAGAGCCAGCTCATGCTCCGCAAGGTCCCCTGAGATGCTCCCCTCCCCTATCCCCGAAGCGGGGACAGCGCTGCAGTGCCCCTACCTGCAGCAGCACGAGGGAGGCGCCGAGGTGGCTGTGCCAAGGCAGAGAGCAGGACAGCAAGGAAACCCCCAGCACATCGCGCTACAAAACCCGTCATTTATGAAACCCACCAGGCTACAGCATACAAAAGGGAACGGCGGCAGATCTGCCACCAACACGGAAACCAAATTACTGGACCTGGGGCAGGGGAAAGAAGGAGATGGAGAGAGCAGGCTGGGGTTTGCCTGCCTCTGCCAGTCAGATAGCCCCTCACTGCCCTCCCCCATGAAGTTACCTGCGCACCCTGGAATAACCTGCTCCCGGACCCTCAAAGCACCTTGGGGAGGGCGCGGGGCGCAGCCACGTCCCTCCATCCTGCCTGAGCTGTGGGGGGCTTGCACCTCAGCAGCTTTGTCCGGCTGTTGCTGACAGGAGTCCAACCCTACTTCCTGGCAGCGCTGGATTCAGTGTCACAAGGCAGCATCAACTGGATGGCAGTGGGGGTGTCCTCTCCTGCCGCCCCATTGCCAGGACCCCGTGGGGCATCTGCAGAGGGTGGGGTGAGCCCACAGGCCTGTGCACACAGCATGTTCAAGGAGGAGTCCAGGGGAGCCCAGGTCCTGTGTCTCTGGTCCTGGCTGCCCAAGCCTCGTGCCCTGCGGCATGGTTCCACGTGGTCCCTGCGCTCCCCCGACACGCCCAGATGGAGCCACGTGCAAGCAGGTACATGCGACGGCCTGGGCAGCGCGTGTCCAAGGACCTGCGTGCTCCGGAGCATGCAGTCTTTGGCAGAGGGCTGCTCGGACACAGGCACCACGTGTGCTCACATGCCTGTGGGCGGGCAGGAAGGCGAGCAGGGCTGGGCGTGGGGTGGGCTCTTACTTGGCCGATTTGGTGAGGAAACGGGCAGAGAATTCAAACAGGTTCTTGTTGATTTTCCTCAGGGTCCGCACTTCCTCCTCCAGGTCCGTCACCTGGATCTTCAGCTGCTCCTGGTCTCCCATCAGGTTCTGTTGCGGGGGGGAGGTGACACCAGGGGTTGGGGGCCAAACTCCTGGCCCTCAGCAGACCCAGGCAGGCAGCACGACCCTCCCAAAGCCAGGCTGTACCACACCAACCCCCTGCCCCACTTGGTCCCGGTCAGATGTCTGGTTTCAGGGAGCATGTTGTTAGTTCACCCCTCTGGGCCCTACCCTTTGGGGACGTGTTCAGGAGGCTTGTGGGGGGGGAGGGACCCCCACTACTGCCCAGCCTTCCCTGCCCAGCCCCTCTCCCCAGTGTGGCCTCACCTTTTCCCGTGTGGAGCACATCTGCGAGTACAGCCGCTCGGCCCTCTCCAGGTAGCTCTCCCCAGAGCCCTGCAAGGAAGAGGAGCAGAGAGTCACCCAAAGAGCCAGGCTCTCCCCACCGGGGGCACGTGGAGGCCTGCAGGGAGGGTGCCCAGCCCAGCACTGTCCCCCTGCCCCAAGATCTCCCTGGGCCGGTCCTAAGATGCCCTATCCCTGCTTTACCAGACTGTGGCCCTCCCTGCCCAGAGAACACCTGCTAGACAGAAAAAGGCAGTCACTTCCACCCCAGCCGCATCCAGCCAAGGCAAGATGAACTGCTATTTGGCCCCTCAGCACAAAGCCAGGAAGTCAAAGGGCTTTGCTCCAAAGCCACCGGTCAGGCCTCAAGCACTGCTCCCTTGTCCAGCCAAAGAATCGCTCCTCCCACGCCACCGAGGGCCGGAGGGAGCTTGCAACTTGCAGGAGGTGAAGAGCCTGGCTGCGGACGGGGGGTTTCCATGAAGCAGGATAAGCCCCCAGCAATGACCAACACGAGTCTCTCTCCATGCGTGCCAGTCCCCGGCCCTACAGACAGCCCCCAATGGCAGGGGTCATGTCTGGGGTGGAAGGCAGCAGCTGTTCAGTGGCACAGAGCAGCAGGCAGGGAGGAAAGATGATTGCACCAAATTGGGCTGCCCGGAGCCAGGGGGAGGATTTCGCTGCAGAGATTTGGCCGGGGGAAGCAGGCGCTGGCAGGGAGCGCCGGGGCCTCAGCTCACAGGGAACGCACGCCTGGCACCTCCTGACCTCAGGCTGGAGCCACCAGAAAGCCCTCGTGCCCCAGGGGAGGGTGCTCCTGGCATACCAGCCCCCCCCCCGGGTAAATGCCAAGGAATTAGAAGGCAGCACTGATGCCAAGGGGGTGCTATATTACTCAGAGCAGACAGCCCCCCCCCCATAACTTGCCAGGGCAGGGGCCAGCATGGACAGAGGGAACCCACCCCCAACCTACTGGCCCCCTCCTGATCTCCAACCCGCACCCACACTGGCTTCTGACACCAGATCCCCCACCAGCAAAGCTCCAGCAGGGTCCTGGAACCAGCCCAAGAGCTCTGGTGGTCCCAAAGCTGTGACTGCCCACTGCGGAGGGGTGGCAGGATGTCCAGGCACCTTCCTTTGCCCTGGAAGCCCAGGAGGGCAGCTCAGGCTGCTTCTCTATTGTGCAGAGAGGCTGCAGGTGAGAGCTGTGAGAACCCTTTAGCAGGTGATGGATGGGAGGGCAAAGAGGACACAGAGGATTCCCGGCCTCCTAGGGTCAGGGCAGCCCCCTGCTCCAGCCCTCACTCGCTCCCACTGGCATGTCGAGCACCTCTCCAGCCTCAGGATCACTCAGAGGCAATATGGAAGCCAGTCGCTGGCGCAGAGCTGAGAGAGAAGGGTTTCCAGCTCCCCCTCCCCCTCAGAGCCAGAGCTCAGCTCGCCGCCACAATCAGCTCATCAGAATCCGCCTTAAAAACCAGCCATTAGGTAAACCTTACACGTGGCCTCCAGGTACCTGGGGAGGACCTTCAGCCAAGGTCAGTGGTGGGCAGAGGCGGGTGGGCGAGCTGCTGGGCTCTGCCTGCGGGAGGCGGGGTGGATGCTGCACAGAGTAGGGGCTGCAGCAGGAAACCCACCTCCTCTCCCTTGAGCTACTGGATCCATGGGCAGGTCCCTCCCCTCCCCAGGCCCCACTTTCTCCTCCACCTCCCACTTGAGGAGCTCACTGTAAGTACCCAAGTGGCTGAGGGCAGCACTTGCCTCCCTGGGGGTTTATTCATGGGGAAACTGAGGCACATAGGAACAGAATGCGGCTCTGCTACAACACATTCCCAGCCAAAGGCGGCTCTCCTGCTCTAAAAAATGAGACCATGCTGCTCCCTCTGGAGCCAAGAGAACCACCCAGGAATCATGCTCCCCATCCCACCCCACCCTTGCTCTACCCTGCTATGTCTAGCCCCTCCAGGACAATGCACAGCAGCCGGTTATTCCATAACCTCCGTGTCCTTCCACCCCCTCCTCTCCTCTCCCCTGCCCCCAAGGGGCTCCTGTGCTAGGACAGGCTGTGAAGCTGCTGCCTGTCAGCATCACATCAGGAGGAACCAGCCATCTGCTTCTGCTCAGGCAGGCAGGAGGGATCACTCACTCATACACGCGTGGGACAAGCAAGTACCTGCTGATGCAGCCCAAGCCGCAGAGTCACCCCCTCACCACCCTGCGCATCGCTGCTCTCGGTGCCATGCAGGTGCTTGCTGAACTTGGGCAGAGGCACGTTGGGCTTGCTGTCTGGGTGCAACATGTTGGCTGGGGCCAGCACGATGAAGGCGTTGGTCACCGGGCCTGGGGACAGACAGATAGGAGAGGGCGGGTCAGACAGATGCGGTGTGGATGTTTGAGGGCTAGCGTTGGCTTTGGGCAGCCCTGGAAACAGCAAGTGGGGGCTCTTGTGAGGACGACTGGGTTTTCCTCCTGCATCTAGGAGCCTGTCTGCAGAGCAGGGGGGAGCAAGAGTCACAACTCCTGAGGGCTGGGAGCAGGGCACCTGGGTTCCTAACCCAGGGCATTGCAGTGTGGAATAATCCTGCTGACCCAAGGGCTTGAGCCACAGGTCTCAGCAGACTGAGTCAAGATGCCCAAGCAAGTTCGGATGAAGAGAGTCTGAATATGGGAAGTGGGGCAGGTAGGTATGGTGGTGGTAAGAGCTGATGATGTCCCAGACACCCTGTGATGCCGGGGGCGTGTGAGGGAGGTCTGGATCTTGCCAGGAGGATCTGTCCATGTGTGGAGCTGGGGTGGCAGCAGCTGGAAGGAGCAGGGCTGCAGTGGGCACAGCAGAGGCTCTGCTGAGCAGCAGTGAGTAAGGGCCAGGGGGAAGCCCTGGTTTTCTGCAGGGAGCTTGGTCATGCTAGCTTCACCCTGAGGAAGTTGGGGTCCCCAGCCCAGAGGTAACAAGCACCCAGGAGCCTCCCCGCAGGTCAAGTCCACCCCTCCCCAGAGGCTGAGTCGGGACTCCTTCCTTCCACCCCACAAGTCTGCTTGGAAGAGGAAGACCCCCCTGCAAGCAGGACTAGGGACCATCTCTCTGCTCTTAAAGCCTCATGCACATGGGCCCCACATCAATGCAGGCAGGAGACAGCTCACTCCATGCCCGCACGGCAGCCTGGCTGTCCTCTGCAGAGCAAGCCATCCATCATGGGGCTGTGCCTCAGCCAGCTGTCACTGGGAACCACCTAGCACCCACGTGGCACAGTTAATGAGCACTCTTAACTATTGCATTTGCCCACGCAGGCAGCTGCTGCCCATCACTGCTCCTGGCCTATCTCCCCCACCCCGCAATGCTAGAGAGCCCCCGCAGCACCCTCTGGGCCCCACAAGCCCCGTTCTCAGGGGCCGGGGACTCAACTGCGTTTATCCTGGAGCGACTGGGGGGTGGGTACATGTGTGCCTGCGGAAAAGAGCGCTGCTGAAGCTCAGACCAGAGGATGTCGATCTCCCTGCACTGTCCTCTCTCCCTCCCCCTCCAGCTTCATACAGGGGTAGAAAAGTAGTGAGGATAGAGACATTTCCAGGGGAACTGGGGGAGCAGGGGAAGGGACGAAGGACAGCTTTGAAGTGGGCTTGGGAGGGAAGGAGCACCTGCTGCTGGGACTTGGGGGCTTGCTGGCCCCACCCCACAGCTGATGGGAGCCTGCCCAGACCCTGCTCCTGCCAGCAGGGCGGGATAGCTTGGATCCTCTCTCCGTACTTCCCATGGCAGCCAGGATGGTGAAATCAAGGCAGCAGGAGACCGGCTGGATGCAAGGGGTGGGGAGGGGGTACCAGCCCCATGCTCAAACCCTGCTGTCTTTCCTCTGTCTCAAGGACTGCTCTTCTCTGAGCAGAGGATGCTCCATCACTGATGTAAGAGCCTGGCACCTCAGAGGCATTGGCAGCTGCACCCTGCAAACATTAGCAGCTGGCGCTCAGGGCCTTGCTCACCTCCGTCCTCCAGCAGGTCACTGGTACAATGAGTGTGGCCATTAGCACAGCAATGGCTCCTGGGGGGAGACAGGATGGGGAACTCTATGTGGCAGATGCACGAGGGCTGGAGGCATTACCGAAGAGCAGCCAGTGCCAGCTCCTCTTATCGGGGCCGCACAGAGCTCTGCAGATAATGGCTGCAATATCTCCCTCAGGCAATGACAAGGGGAAAGGATTGCAGCTAGGACAGGCACAAGGAAGGGATTAGACACTTGGAGGAGGAAGAGAAAGGACACTGGAGCAGCTCAGGGGGTCTTGGGGGACATACGGCAGCCCTGACTGCATACTAGGGGCAGTGATAAACCCTGCTGCAAGGAGCTTTGCTGGCTCTGCAGGGGCTCAGCCAGGGGCCAAGGGCCAGCCCTACCTTTGTGGGTGACTGTTCTCAGGCACTGCTTGCTCTGGATCTCCCACAGCCGGACCGTCTCATCGTGCGAGCCAGAGAGCAGGAGGCTACCATCCGTAGAGACAGACAGACAGGTCACCTGGTTCCTGTGGATGGAGGGACGGGATGGTGAGAGGAGCGATGCCATGTGCTCCTGGAGACAGGCAGAGGGGAAGAGGGGGAACCAGGCATGGGGACCAGTCTGGAGGCTCAGCAATGGCCCTAGCTCCTCTCTCCCTCCCTGGGAAGCAGATGGGTGAATCTATTGCTGCCTCTGCCACTGCCCTTTGGCCCCCTAGTTCCCTACACCAGGCACTGCTCAAGGACCAAGGCCAAGCCCTCCATGAGGGTCAGTTCTGCAGCCTCTGCCTGCCCCTCTGCACCACAAACAAGCAGCAGCCAAAAGCACAGAGCTAACCAGGCACAGCAGAAGCCAAATGGAGGCCCTGTTTCCTGTTCCCCCCATGCTAACCACTGGCCCAAACTCCCCTCCCAGATCCCAGAGGCTTGGATTCCAATTCTCTCACTACACCCTTTACACCACACTCCCAGATCTGGGAGCTGAACCCAGACTTTGTGCTGTCTGGTCTAGCCTCTGAATCACCCTCCCCTGCAGGGAGCAGAAACCCAATGTCCTGCCCCTCGGGGCTCTCCCTCTGCCTGGCCAAAGTTTGCTTCTAGCCTACAATTTGCCTCCACACTCAAGTCTCCCACTCCCAGAAAGGCTGGGGCTACTGCCATGAGCCACCCGGGGCAGGAAAGGAAGGAGTCTGCCCTTGCCAGAGTGCAGCCTAGCACGCAGAAGGAGACTGAGGTCTCTGTGTGCACGTGTGAGCACAGCAGGGCAGACAGGGCTCAGGGCAGCTGAGGGACACCTCACCTGTGTCCCTTGAAGGTCTTCCCATTCTCCCGCTCCGTCTGGAAGTTCCGGTCCCTCTGAACAGGCTGCACAAGACAGAGAGAGAAAAGGGCTGAATTAGGGTGCTGCTCTCTGGGCGGCTCTGCCCAACCACCCTCGTACCCTGCACTGCAGCGAAAGCAGCGAGCAGGCCAGGCCGAGACGGGCTGCCACGGGGGCCCCGATCCAGCGCCACCAAGGCCCCACATGCATCCAGCCTTCTTCCCGGTGGCAAATCTCCCCCAGGCGACATGGTACTACAAAGCTCAGACCCCACCACAAAGGGGCAGGAGAGGGGACGGAGCAGACTGAGCCCTCAGCCCACGATCCAGGAGGGGTCAGATGGGAAGATGAGGAGCAGAGATGGACGCACAGCAGGACACAGCCCCCTGAGGCAGGGAGCCAGCGCACAGAGGGCATTCACAGGAGCATTCCCAGGACCCTTAAAGGGTCCCCATGTGCGCAACATTTATATGGCCCCAGGTGCTACAGGCCTCAGCTCCTGTGCACGACGATCAGATGTGAACCAGGCTCAAAGACCCACTCTGTGCCTGCCTCCAGTCCTCCGGCTGCCAAGGAGTTAGGGTTCACACCACCCCCTCACCACTGCCTCCTGCCCTGAGGCTTGAGCTGATTCCTCTGGGGGTGCAACATGCAGCTCCCTGGGCTCTGAACAATCCAGCAGCTTGGCAGCTCCCCCAGGTGAGGGGCTGAGCAAGGCTCTGATCATGGGGAGAAGAGCTTGGTGCCCAAGCAGTCGCCTATCAGCCCTGCGGAGGGTAGAGGTATAGGTGGCAGCACAGCCAAGGGCACCTCCAGCCCAGCACAGGGTGGCTGGTTGCCCTGTGAGCACCACCACCCACCAGGAGACTCACCCAGGCACACAGTTCAACCTGGAAGACAGAGCCGTCCATACCACCGCAGAACAGGTGGTACTCAGCAGGGTCCAGGGTCACCGCCGTTATGCCCACGTCGAAGAGGACGGAGAGCAAGAGCTCACCGGAGGAGATCTCCCAGAGCTGGGGGTGGGACATTGGGGACACAAAGGGCACAACGGTTAACCACCATATTAGAACAGGGTTAGCACCTTTCAGGAAAGACTCTCAAACCACAGAGATCATCTCCAGAGCATGACTGAGAGCTGGGACTCCTGACTGCATCACACTGAGCCTGGGTCGGTCCCTGGGGCAACTCCTGGTCTGAGATTCCCACTGAAATAGCTTGTGCATGTGAGCCAGTCTTACAGGTGATATCCTGGATGACTGTCTCCTGTCTTGGGGAGGGGAGGCCAGCTGGGCTCTAGTCAGTGCCCAGGAGGCTGCAGTACACCCGGAGACCCTGGTCTGATAGCTGATGCTTGGAGGGCAGGAACCTCATCAGAGCTGGCAGGGCTGAGTCACTGCAGAGGCAGCTGCAGCTCGCCCGAGGGAGGCTGCACTTTATCCCTTTGGAGCCCTCACATGTCCTGTGGGGACTCGCTGCTCCGGCCAGCAGCAGGGACCCCTGAGTGGCTGACCCCAACCCTTACCTTCACCGTCTGGTCGAGGGATGCGGTGGCAGCTCGTGCCAGGGGCCCCCCAAAGCCACAGCATAGGTCTGTGATGGGGAGGGTGTGCCGGGACCACACATGGCGGGGGTCGGGGATCTGGGTGCTCTCCACCTGCAGCACACTGCAAAGGGGGGAGGACAGAACAAGGTGGTGGTGGGGGTCAGACACCTGCAGGTTTCCACAGCAAGGTTCAGCCATGACAGCTGACTTGCCATCCCCCATGTCACTGCCTGAAAGACGGAGCCATCCATGCCAGTGCAGGGCAGCAAAGAGGATGCAGTAGTAGGGAGATCAGAGGCTGAGCTCTGGGAGACTGGGTCAGAGAGCGATGCAGGAAGTCCTGGAGAGGGTGGACTGGGCAGCGCCACTCACACTGGAGCTCCCTGCTGTTTCCCTTCTCTCTGTGCCATGCCATGGGATGGGCCACTGGGCTCTGGAATGGACTCAAGAGCCCCCCTGAGCTCAGGGCATGCCTCCCAGTGTGGGTCCCTTCTGGGCTGGCTGGAGCTCCTAGGTGCCCTTGGATGGGGTCAGGTTTGGATACTGATGGTGGCAGCTGTGACTCCCCCTGCCCAGTCCTACCGCACCCCCCTCAATCCACACACAGAGGTCAAGGCACTCAAGGAACAGCTGTTATCTAACCAGCTACTGCCCAGAAGCAAGAATCTGCATATTAATTACCTGCACACCTGCCCAAAGAGGCTCGCGGCTGCCAAGTGCCAAGCGCCTCCAGAGCATGAGACCTTGGCATGGAGATGCAGCTGACTCAGCCAGCTACCTGTCTCCTGGCAGGCTGGAAACAGGGTGCAAGTGACAGCTCCCACAGCTGCAGTGATGGGGAGAGGGGTGGGATCCTGCCAACAGTCAGAACAGGGCCAGGCCACTCCCCAGCCCAGCCAGAATCGCCAAGACATCAGACAGAGATCAGTGCGTTCTGGCCCTCTTCCAGCCTGGGTACCTTGTTCTCTGCTGGGAAGAGTCCTCTCCTGCCCAGTTTCCCAGTACCTCTCCCCCACTTTAACCACGAGAACAAGCTCCTTTCCCAGAGCTCCGCATAGAACCCGGGAGTCCCTGATGCCTCCGAAAGCTGGACACAGAAGCCAGGAGTCCTGGCTCCCACACCCCAGCTCAACCTACTTATACCGTAGTAGGTGAAGGATGCAAAAGCCCCGATGTGAGCAATACAATGACACCAGCCTGCGAGGGAAAGCAAGCGTATGGCTGCCCACAGAGCGCTCCCTCCTGAAGCAACCCAGGGGCAGGGGGGAGATGGCAGGTTGCTCTGAATGCTGCCAGGAAGGGGCCATCCATCACCTGTTTATGGGGCTGGCTCATCTCTTCTTCTCCTTGGTCTCTGTCCATTTGCGGCAAAGGACAGAGCATCCCCGGTGGTGCAGTGGGTGGAACCTTCCACTGGGGAGGAGCCAGGCAGCTACTGCTCCCCCACTCCTCGGCAGTCAACAAATCCCCAAGCCAATTCCTCCATTATGGCACCACGCTTCATAGAGCTCGGGAATGGAGACCCCCAGATGCATACAGAGACCCCCCAGCCTTGTGATGCAAAGTTACCTGTACAGGTTCCACACCAGGGCCAGGCAGTCCTTGGCTCCCGAGAGGAAGTGGCTGCTGTCATCGGTAAAGCAGAGGCACGTGAGGTCTTGGTAGTGGCGGTTCAGGATGGCGAGGAGGTTCCCGCTGGAGACCTGGCATGAAGGGACAGCAAGAGGAAATGCAGGAGTGAAGGCACAGAGATGCCCAGGCCCTGCTTCTGATTCATTACTGGTGGTGGACCCCCTTGTCCTAGGTGCTGTACCCAGAGCAAAGAGCTTGGGGATGGAACGCAGCAGGTGAACAAAATAACCTGAGTGAGGTAGGAAAGCTGCCTCTGATCTGCCTCAGGATGCTCAGGGCATATAACTGGACCCGGCCCCTGACAGCAAAGGCAGGTATTTATTCCCCCTGACACCTCTGGGGTATTTATTTCCAGAGGCTTCTTCACAATCAGTTTCAAAGACACGTGTCGGCTCTCACAGTGGTGGAGATGGCCTTCAAAGTATAAACAGGGTGCAAACAGTGTAGCTTGAGTCTGCAGAGAGCCTGAAACAACGCCTCCTGTGAGGTAGCAAGTCTCAAGTCGTCATCGCTAGGTGCCAGGGTTAACGCCGACTAATACAGCGACACAATTAAGCGTGGCACTACACAAACATGACGAAGACTGGTTCAATCCACTGCCAACCGAATCATGTCAATGTGACAAGGGGACCAAGCGCACTTGTTGCCACCCTCTGAAGTTCCTCCAGCATTTGCTTTTCCCCCCACACTGTCCACCTGAAGTCCAATTAAGCTGGAATTTTAGGGCTGGAAGAGTCGCAACCAAAAAACAGCTGGTGCTCTACCAATAGGTGGGTTCTCTGCTCTCCCATGTAAACCCCAGTGCAGCTGGGCACCACAGTGTTTTCTGAGCAAGAACGTGCTACTTTCACTGCCTGGAAACCAGCAGGCGGATGGAGGCAGGGTCTCCCTCTGACCCTCAGAGCTGGGTTCCCCATGGAACAAGCTGACCTGGCTCTTCCCACAATTGAAGCAAGCAGGGTGGGGAGTTGCAGAGAAGAAACCCCTTTTGTTCTGGTCCTCTCTGCACTTACCCAGGCACAGCTTATTCCCCTGAAGGTTGGGGAAGCTGCTGTCCGGCAAGAGGACACTGCACCAATGCCGCTGCGGGGACATAAACATGACAGCGGCTGGGCTGAAATACTCCACTCCCTCCTGCACGCTCATTAAGCCCGGGTGAAAGGTTGCTGAGAGAGGAGCCCTGGCTGGCACTTGCAGTACACAGGCCTGCAAGGAGCCCAGGAGTCAGCAGTTTGGGGATGAATGATTTAGGTCTCTGCAGAGAGGGAAGGAGGGGACGGCCAGCCTGAGCCACAGGTCCGAGTGGGGAGGAGAAGCAGAACAGCCAGGCAGGGCTGGGGAGGATTTTGATTACCACCTCTGGGGTATCTGATTGCCTGCCTGGAATGCAGGTATCCGCAGCACAGCCCCACGGCCCAGATGGGAACCGAGTGATTTAACAGGGAGCCACACCCTGGTTACCCAGGACCCAGGCTGGACTGGGATGGCTCTGACTGCCTCGCACTGCTCAGTGGAAGCAGAGGTGCCACACCTAGCTCAATCAACACAGCCTTCCCAGGTGGGTTAGGCAAGCCCCCCAGCCCACTGTGCTCTTGTTCTTCCAACGAGCCCTGACTCATGAGGGTCTGATGAGTGCATCTACCCAGCCATCCCCTCCAAGTGCCTGGGGAACTCGAAGCTCAGCCCCTGCCCCCTTGCGGCCACTTCGGGACCGCACAGAAATGACTTGGAAAACCCATGGTCACAAGAAATTATGAAGAAACTGCCCTAGAGCTGTGGTTTTCAGCCTGCGGTCCATGGACCCCTGGGGCCACAGACTCTAAAGGGTCCACGAAAAATGACTATGATCAATCAAAAGCTCATGAATATCCACGCTTACAATTCAGAGAGGTCTGCACCTCCATTCAGAACTTCCAGAGGGGTCTGAAATGAAAAAAAGTTTAAAAACCACTGGCCTAGACAGTCTTCAGCCAGTCGCAGAGGAGTGATGACTGATGCCTGATGGGACGGGAGCTCTCACGAATGGCACAGGATGCAGATCTCTGCATACACCGCGGCAGCTGCCCAAGACTCACATCCACCTGATGCAGAAGCATGTCTCAGTTTCCCTCTCCAGGGACTGCCAAGGCTCGGGTTTTCATGGGACTCAAATGTATTTGAACCTAGCCAGGTCTTCAAAGCCATCTGTGGGAACTTTCAAACCACCTCTCCTATGCCCAGGATAAAGGGCTCCCCAGGTTCTGCCCTTGCGGTGAAGGTCCAGGGAAAAGAGGTGGATGAGTCTGAAGGGGTGAGGCTGCTGCCAAGGAAGCAGGGGCCTGGCAAACTCCCAGGATGCTGCACACTGCCATTCATCATTTCCTGTGCTAACACAGTCCCCAACTTTTCGAGTCAGGAGACAGAAGTGCTGAGTTTTCTTCCAGATCCTACCACGGCTTTACCCCAAGCAAGTCACCAACTCTCAGCTTACAAGCAGGTGTAATACAACAAGGTCTCAGGAGAGGTGGGGAGCTTCGTTAATGGAGGGCTTGATGGTTTCAGAATGGGAGGCATAAAAATCCTCCAGTTCTGCTCATTTTGCCTACGGTGCGGTTTTACTTCCCTCAAGCTGCCATCTAAACACCCAGCGCAACGGTGAGAATTCATCACTGTTATTAAGTGCCAAAGCACTCGGTGCTGGGTCAACCCCGGGCACAGAGGCTGGAAAAGACACATTTGTGTGAGTCACAGCAAAGCCATTTCATTACCCCAACCTCTGCTGTTTTGCAGCTGCGCTGGGAGTGCATCAGCTACATACAGAGGGGTCTTTGCTGACGTGAGGTCTCATTTCTAACTCACCTAACTTTGAACATCACCTCCAATGCTGCTCTTACCTCCCACAGATAGATGCTCTCAGCGATGCCTGCCAGGATGTACAGACCATTGGGAGAAGCGGTCAGGCAACTCACAAGCCCAGGGCATATGATCTTCTGCTGGAGCTGGTCCTAGAAGCAGAGAACATCAGTCAGAAAACGGGCAGAGATGCACTGGGGACAGAGTTAGTAAAGGGAGACAAGTGAGGACACAGGTTTAATTCCAGACCAGACCACAGGAAGGAAGCCCTTACTGACAGCACTTAACGAGCAGCCTTAATTCATGCTTGGTGTCTCTGCCTGGGCCACAAGGGTCTGGAGGTGAATTGTGGAAAAATATAGAGTGGGAGATGATGGACAGGTACATGCTGGAGAGACACCTGCCCACCCTAAGGAACAAAGCTGCCAGGGTGTTTGTTGGCTTGGCTGCAGTCACCACGTGGATGGGACCACACAAGCACGAGATTTAGCTAAGAGAAATGCTCTTCTCCCCCTTCCTTCCCCCCTTCCCTGCACTGTTTCAGCCCCTGGAAGCAAACCAAGGGGGTGACAGGCAATCCTGCCTATTCCACGGTGGGGGAAACCCTGGAGACTCAGCACAAAGCAGCCTGGGGGTTAAGGAGGTTACGGTGACACAACGCAACACCCGAGCCTGCAAATCTGGGGCAGAAGTTAGAGGAGAGGCCCGG
>NW_017728919.1:444358-449258 GCF_001723895.1 Crocodylus porosus | reverse complement strand
CAGCTCTGCCTCGCTCCCTGCCAGCGCAACGTGGGCTGGTGCTACGAGCCTGGGGGGGAGCGGGGCGGTAACAGGGCGCCTGCCACAATCCGGATTAACGCCTAGGCAAACCAGGCCCGAAGTGAGGAAGGGGCCCAGCTGTGCCCGCGTTGCATACGATCGTTACTGAACAGGAAAAAAAAAAAATAGCACTAATATACTGCATTAAGTAGAGCCCGCAAGTTTGTTTGCCTGGGGCCCACGAAAGGGTTAATCCGGCCCTGGCCGCGATCAGGAAACCGGCACAGCCGGTATGGGTATCGCCCTTTTTATTCTGGCATGAATAACAGATGGGGCTCGCCTCCAGGGCAGCTCCTGCAACCTCCCCCGGGGCAGGGCCGAGGGAAGGGGGGGGGGACCTCCCAGGGGGCTGCTGCAAAAAAAAAGCGGGGCAAAAAAAACCCGGGGCAAAGCAAACGCAAGTGGCATGCGCCGGAGCAAACCGAGGCTCGGCGCTCCGGGGAGACGCTCTGGCTGCCGGCCAGCGCGTCTCTATGCTCCGTTTGTGCCGCTGCTGCTCCGGCACGCTGCGTGGCGTGCTGGAGCAATCAGAAGTGCAGCAGAGCTCGCAGCTTCCTGCCGCCGAGTCTGCCTGGCAGCCGGGGCCTGGCTCGGGCCTGCACGGGAGCCCGGGGCCGGCGGTGCAGCCGGGCACGTGGGGCAGCCGCGCCCGCAGCCTGAGCCAGCTGCAGGCAGCCGGAGCGGCAGGAGGCCCCGTGGTTTGCTGCGGGGACCATGCCTGACTCCGGGGAAGGGAGCCAGGCGCAGGGCTCGGCCCAGGCCCGGCACCGGGGACCGGGGTGGCGGCACGAGGAGGTGATCGACCTCCTGGCTATCTGGGGCCAGGAGACCACGCTGCGGCAGTTCGCGCAGGGACAGCAGCGCAACGAGCACATCTACCGGGCGATCGCCACGCAGATGGCTGCGCGGGGGCACAGCAAGACGTGGCAGCAGTGCCGCACCAAAGCCAAGGGGTTGCGGCAGGAGTTTTACGCCGCGCGCGGGGCCAGCCGGCGCTCGAGGACGCAGCGGTTCCCCATGCCCTACTACCAGGAGCTGGCCCGCATCCTTGGCCTCACGGCCACCAAGCCCCCCGGCTACCCCAGTGCCAGCAGGGGAGGAGCGGAGCCGGTGGCAGCCGGCCCAGCGCTCCGGCCCGAGTCCCCGGGAGCGGGGCCCTCTGCCAGGCCGGCCGCCCCTCCGCCGCCCAGCCATGCCGGGAGCAACAGCGAGGAGGGACGTGCGCCACAAGTGAGAACCGCTGCCGTGGCCAGCCCTGAGGCCAGACCGGAGCCGCAGGTCCCCCAGGTCCTGCAGGACGGTGACAGGAGTGGGGAGGATCTGCCCGCGGCGTCGCGCTGGTCGGCGGAGGCCTCGCCCCCATCGGAGGTCACCTCTGGCTCCAGCTCCCCGCAGCCACCCGGGGACCAGGACCCACCGTCTCCCAGCCGAGGTGACTGCCTCTCCCCGAGGCCCGGTAAGTCCCGCACACGGCGTGGGGACGTGGGAGCCTCTCCCCACCCCCCTGCCCTTCCCTTCTTCCCCGGGGGTCGTGCCCTGCGTGTGCCCCAAGCTCGCCTCCCTCCCTCCCCCTCCGAGCCCCGCTCCTCCGCCGGGCAGGGGCAGGACTCTCACGAACGGGGGGAGGTGGCCTCACCACCGGGGCCACGTGCCCGTCGGGTTGAACTCTGCACTTGCTGGAGCCCGGGGCTCATGGCAATGCTGCATCTATCCTGGGAGGGGGAGAAGCTGGGTGCTGCAGGCTGGGGCGGCTCTGACGCTCGTCCCCAGGAGGATCCCTCCGGGCAGGACCCTGGGCAAGCGGGGGGCACCCTTTGAGCAGCAGGATGCCCGCGCACATGGTGGGAGGGGACAGGGTGCCGACCCCGCATTGCTCCAGCTCCCCTGCGCCCGAGCGCAAGGCTGCTCCCCCGTTCTCGCCCCGTGCCCCGTTGCTGCGGCTGACGACGACCCCGCGTTTGCTCTCTCTACAGACACCCCTTCTGCCCGGGGAGGGCCCGCCGCGCAGAGCCGGGGAGCCGCCCGCCCGCTCTCACGCACGCCGGGGGCCATCCGGATGCGCCGCCTGCGCCGGGAGCAGGACGCGCGGCGGGACCGCATCCAGGAGGAGCTGCTGCGGGCGGAGCGGGCGCGCCTCCGCGAGGCCCAGGCCTTCCGCCAGCAGGTCCTGGCCGAGCTCCGCCACTTCCGCCGCGACCAGGCCCTTGCCCAGGAGGAGGCACAGGCCGGCAGGGCGGCCCTGCAGCAGCTCGTGGCGGAGATAAGGCAGGAGCAGCAGCTGGCCCAAGACAGCTACGAGGAGCTGCGGCAACTGCGGGCCTCCATCAGCTCAGCCGTGCAGGAGGAGCGCAGGGTGTCGCAGCAGCTCCTGGCCGCCATCCCTGCCCCGGCCGCTCCTGCCGCTGTGCCCCAGCCTGCCCCAGCCCCAGCTCCAGCTCCGGTGCCGGCTCCTGCGCCCCCCCCAGCAGGGGCAGGGCCCGTCTGGGAGCATTTTGCCTGGCTGGTGGCTCAGCTGGCACCCCAGCAAGCCCCACGGGCCCGCCGCAGCCGTCGAGGGGCACCTCTCCTGCCTTCCCCTTCCCGGTCCTGGGCCTAGCTGCAGCATGTGCTTCTGAGAAGGAGCGCCCATCCTCCTCCCTGGCCAAGCTGGCACGGCCCCCGCACACAGGGCGGTGGCACGCAGGGCCAGGGCTCCGGGCCGAGGGGCTGCCAACCTGCTTCCCTCCTCCCCTGGTGTTCCCCCCTAAGGACCCTCTCTCCTCCCCCTGGTTCTTTAGTAACGAGTTGCAGTTTAATTCCGGTTTTGAATGGGTTTGTGCAGGGGAAGGGGGGTGGGGGGGTGAATGGTCTCACGTGGGTACTGCTGCAATGCTGAGCTGTTGGCGTTGGGGAAGTTTTGGGGAAACGGAAAGGCAATAAAGTTGCTTTTGTTTTCACAACAGCCACACTACCTGCGTTGTTGCGGTCCTGGCAGTGGGTGGAGTTGGAGGCCCCTGGGTGGGCAGTGGGCAAGCTGGTGCCCTACTCAGCAGGGTGGACCTGCAAGCGGGCGGCAATGGCCTCACGCCCTCTGCCACCATCATGGGGGGTGGTCCTCACCTGCGACAAGGCTCCTGGCTGGCTGGCTCTGCCGCCCCGGATGCACCGGGAGACGCGCGTGGCTGGATGCAGCCCTGGGGCTGCAGGTCCGAGTCGGGGAGGATGCTGGAGCAGGTAGCAGCACATCTCAGCAAGGTGGCAGTGCCCGTGGTGGGTACAGGGGACACTAGGTCAGGGCTGCTGCAGCAGTCCAGCTGGCACAGGGAGCTAGTGTCCCCAGACTCCAACTGGCCCGGCTCGAGAAGCTCCTGGGGGCAAGTAGCCGTGAGCTGCTTGTGAAGCCACTGGTTCATACAGCACAGGCGCAAGGAGCCGGGCAAGGGCAGATTGCCTAAAGTGGCACAACTTGTCCCACAACAAACTGCATGTTCAGGCACATGCGCGGAGGCACAAATTCGTGCCACTACAAGTGCACGTCCCTGCACGTGTGGACGTAACTCTATAGGATAGTTTAGATAGGGCTGATCCCACCTTGAGCAGGGGGCGACCTCCTGGGATCCCTTCCAGGTGTACTTTTCTTATGAATTTACGATCTGTGTTGTGTGCCATTATCGGAGGGGCTTCCCGATGAGGAGAGGCTACAGAGGCTTATTCAGCTTAGAAAGGAGACGCTTGCAGGGGGGTCATGATAATAGCTTACAAAAACTATATGGCAACAATTAGATAGGGTTTTAATATTTACTCTAAGAATTAGGGGTCATAAAATAGGCAGTAAGGTTAAAGCTAACCAAAGGCAAGTTCTTTGTCACCCAGCGTGTCGTTGAAGTGTGGAATGCATTGCCACAAGATGTGGAAGTTGACAGTCTTCAGGGGCGGGCTATTATTTCGGGCGGAGGGCCGCTCACTGAGTTTCGGCAAGCCATCAAGGGCCGCACGACAGGCAGCCCTGGGCAAATTAATATTAATTTCTAAATTTTTCAGGGGCCCTGTGGGCCGGACAGAATGGCCTGGCTGGCCACATCCGGCCCACAGGCTGCATTTTGCCCACCCCTGGTCTAGCTGGATTCAAAAACAGGACTGGACACGTACTCAGCAGAAAGGGAGGTCTCCTATGGCCCAGCCTGACCCAGTAAATGGCAGGTTTTATGTTCTGCATTGCGTCAATCTGTGTTTTGTGTTTGTGCAGCACTTTGTACCACGGGCACATGGATCCCACTGTACAATCGTCTTCCAGGGAACAGAGTCGAGGACCCAGCCGATGAAGATGAGATGCCCGAAGAGAGAGAGAGAGAGAGAGATCAGACCACAACTTTAAAAGTCAGAACTTTTTTTTTCTTTTTTTTTCTTTTTTTAATATGTCATCAACTTTACAGGGTTACAATTGTCTTAAATATTCTGAAGTTTAAATACAATCTGTATAATAATGTTATTATAAAATGTAAACTTTCAGTGTTTTTATTTTATTTTTTTCTTTTTTTTCTTTTAATAATCAAAGTTCCAACACCTGAATGTTTGCAAAACTGAAATATTTCACTGCAGGAACCTGGCAACAGTGAAGTCCGGGTCCCGCCGCTATCAGAGGTAGAATGTGGTTTTTATTTTTTTATTTTTTGTTTTTTATATATATATTCTTTTTTTTTTTCCTGAGTTAAGATATGCACACTGTATAAATGCATCGGCAAGCTGTGTTCATTCCTTTTTTTTTTTCCTTTTCTAACCCCAGAGAAACTGATTTTTAATCGATATGCAAGAGAGAGAGAGAGAGAGAGAGAGAGAGAAATAAAAGCTGAATGTAATACGC
>NW_017728919.1:441101-443743 GCF_001723895.1 Crocodylus porosus | reverse complement strand
CCCCCCCAGTACAATCTGAGCGGACAGCAGGTCCTCGTCCCCTGAGTTACAATCCCGGCTCTTCCCTCGAGAGCTCCGATTGCATTAGAAACACGTTTTACACTAAAAAGAGGAGGGTTTTCCTTGTTCGGCTTTGGGGGTTATTATTTTTTTTTCCTTTGCTTTATACACACACGCAAACACACACAATATATAGAATTTGATATAGAATTTCTCCCCCCCGCCCCGCCACCCGCGACCCCTTTCTAAGGCTCCTTCTTATACACAGAATAGCAACGCGCTCCCGTCTCGCTAGGATCCGTTTTGAGCGCGGGCTCGGAGGGCAGCAGCAAGGGCCGATGCCCCTGCTTGCCCAGAGGTCTGCGGAGAAGCGAGGTTGGCGCCGGCTGAGTGATTCTGCGCTAACGGCCAGCTCCCCTCCGCGACGCTGGATTTGGAGGCACCCCAGTCCGTCCCTTTCAGAGGGATCGGGGAAGAGGTTTGGGCATGGAGGCACACGGTGGGAGGATGGCTCTTGGCTTGGTCTAGATGCCCGATGGATCCAGCTGCCGGGACAGGGGCTGCGTCTAATCTCAATGGTGTGGCAGGATGATTTCGGCTGCCGGCTCCGGGCTCGGGTGAGCTTCACCGCAGCTGTTTCAGAGCAAGAAGTGACACCGGTAGGAGCCCACAGGTCCCACCGGTCAGGCTTTGCCAGCCGCCTCTCAGTACAAGTCGGAGCCTAGGAGACGCGGGCAGGTCCTGGATCAGTGCAGCGTGCCAACTGGGATGGGCGTTGCCAAAAGCCAGGTCCCGGAGCCACAAGGGTAGCGGCTGAGAAGTGCTAGGAGGTGTTTATGAGAAGAGTTGGGCGCTGTGTGGCTGTATGTCCATGGGGGTGCAGCTTGCCCCTGGCCTGGGCAAAGTCCAGGGGGGTGAAAGGAGAGGGCTGGAGGCGCATCCCGAAGTGCAGGTGGGTGCTGCTCCCTTTACCTGAACGGGCTCCCAAGATCCTCCAGCTCATCACATGGGGAGGGTCCCTCTGCCCTACAGGACCCTTGTGTGCTAGGGATCCCAACGGCTGAAGCCCAGGGCCACCGATCACCCGGCAGTGCCTGCATGTCAGGGGAGAGGCTCCTCTGGGAAAAACCCCAGGCCCTTTATATGAATCCCCTCCTTGCCACCTCCACCAGCCCGGGTACCTGCTGCCCAGTCTGATCCCTGCTCCCTGGCACCAGGGTGAGCCCAGTCTGGGTCCCTCCCTATCACCTGGCTCAGACCTGCCTCAGTGATCTTCACCTGAGCCCAGCCTGGAGGGCGCACAGCTTGTCTGGCATGGGTGGGCTTCCTTCCTCCAGCGTGACCTTTGCGAAGGGGACACCTTGGACCTCCCCCATCTCAGGCACTAACAGGAGCATCTCCCAGCTGCTGCTAAAGTGAATTCGCTCTCCCCGACCCCCCCAGCTGCAGAAAGGCAGAGACAGCCGGACACGGGACAGCTGTTGGACAGCAAACCGCAGCCCCGGCTTGGAGCAAGATCCCAGCAGCGAAGCAGCCTCTGGATGGACTCATGGCCACGGTACTGGGGCGGTGGGGAAGGGAAGTCGACCACAAATTGTCCTCGAGTTTAAAATGAACGGGTCCAGTGAGAAGCAACTGGCCAGCAGCGTGAAGGCACATAAATCTGTTGGATCCCCAGGCGAGGGGGGGGTGGACTGGTTGTGATGGGTTTGACCCCAGATCTGACAATGGGGGTGGGGGTCTTGCTGGATGAAAAGGCTCCCAGCTGCTGCTGGGGGGGCAGAGAGGTGCTGGGGCAACAAGACTGAGCAGGTAGCGCCCTTCCAGCAGGACTTTTCACAGGCTGGGGCTCTTTAGACTTGCCTGGGTGTCTCCCAGAGAGCAAGTCTTCTCCCCAGCCCCAGAAGGACACGGCTCCAGACCACCGATGAGTCAAGCCAGGACCTCCCTGATGACCGAGGGGTTACGGGCAGGGTTAGAAATTAGTCCCTGAGCTAAGCAGAGGCCCATGGCTACACGGAGGTGGGAGCGGGGCACGCACTGCTCCCCCACCCTTCGCAGCACGTATGCTCCCAGCAGGCCCTCGTGCCGTGCGGCAGCTCAGCACCCAGCTGGGGCTCACCTAGCCTCCATCCAACACGTGAAAATCTGGCTCCTGGGCTCTGACGAGCCTGGAGGGTGGGCACAAAGTTTCACACGCGCGTGGTCCGTCGCCCCATCGTGGCTCATCTCCCCTGTCCGCGCCCAAGACCAAAGAGCTCAGGGCTGGCTGGCGCAGCGCCCGGCCCCTGCAATCAATGCGAGCTCGTAAGACGCGACCCTGAAAGATGGGGGAGATTTTTCAAGGGGTCCCAGCACAGATTCCCCACGTTCAGATCCCAACATGGCTGCTGTGCCCTTCAGCCCTTAAAATCCAGCACGTGCCTGGGAAACCTCTCTCCCCCTTTGTGCTGCAGCTTCCCTGGTGGAAAGAAACCACCTGATTGCAATTCACTGAGTCATTCATCCGGTTCCCCTGAGTTATCTGCTCCGCTTCTTTCCCTGCCCAAAAATTCACCCACCCGCCACCCCGGCAGACTGCTTCAGGCGCGAGTGTGGGGGCCGGCGGCCGAACACACCGAGAACGTGGCGAAGCGGGGGGG
>NW_017728919.1:438961-440551 GCF_001723895.1 Crocodylus porosus | reverse complement strand
GGGGGGTTCGGGCTCCGACGTATCACTGCCTTGGCCCTTGGGCAGATGTCCGGCCCTGTGTTAGACTCACGCCCGCTCCCTATTGCAGTAGACACCCTACCTAGGACCAAGCATCACGCTGTTTGCTGCCAAGTGCTACCAGGCAGGGAGATTTCTGACCTGTCCCAGCTCAGGGAAAAAGCCCCATGTACGACAGGGCTTAGGGCCTGATCCTGAATTCGACTCCCAGCTAGGGACGCGTCAGGCTCCGCACCTCCGTTCCAGCCGGCTTCAACCAGCCTCCCCCCTCCGATTGTCTCCAAAATGGCGCTTCTTCTCTAGAGGAACCTTGTTTTTCTCCTTTGGGAGCCTTCCTGCGCCAGGCTCGTTAAAGGCTGCTCCCTGGATCTAATTACAGGGAGAGTGCTGCACACTAGGCGCATCCGAGCACAGGTTGCCCCTCGGCTAATTTTCTCCACTGAGAAATTAAGTGACTGCGCGAAAATACAAGTGGGGAACGCGACAGGCCGGCAGGTCCCCTGGGGCGGGGGCAGGAGCAGCTCTTGCGCTGGCAAACAGGGCGCCAGCGTCGTTGTAAATCCGCCCCCCAGCCCCTTCGGAGCCGGGGGGGTGGGGGCGCAGAAGGGCCGGAGGGGCAGGCAGCCCCCAAATCCCGTCCAGATCAGGGAGACGGGGCTGGAACTGCAGGTGCTGGGCTGGGATCATGGCACTAAGGTGAAGGGGGGCATGGCTATGGCCGCGCTTCGGCTCCTAACACGCCCCAGGCCCTGCGCCGGGACTAGGGGTAACCCCATGTGCACCCCCAGGCTGAGGGTGGCAGCTGCACTCTTCCGAGCAGCCCCACGAGTTACCGGGCCCCGCGCCCACCCTGCTCCCGTCCCTTCCCTCTGCAAAGCGGCTCAGGTCTTTGCCTCGAAAGCTGAGGACCCTCGACCCAACCTTGCTGCTGGTCTCACGGACAGTCCCTGCCGGCCAGGGCAGTGGACAGCTGGAGCAAGCGACCAGCCTCACCCCCCAGCCCCCCAACTCGCAGGCAACACCCCCCTGCTCCCCCTTGCCCCGGACTGACACGCTGCTCCACCCTGAACCCCAACGCATTTGCAAACACCCGCGGGCCTCAACCGCGCGTCTGGCTGCCTCGGGGCCTCGCCGATTGTGCTTAGCCAGGACGACGGACAGTCACGCGCTAAGCTCCGAATCTCTGAAGCCCCCCCCAGCCTCCCAACAAGCGCGCAGCGGCACCGTTTGCCGGATCGGGGCCGCGCACCTCCTGGGGATCCAGCATAAGCGGAGCGGGTTTAGCAGCAGAGGGGGACCCCGACCCCCCTTTCACTTTTATCCCTGAAACAAGCAGGTGCTAGGAACGCAGAATCCCCCCCACCCCATGCGAGGCAGTGCTAGAAACGAGGCTCCTAAGAAACACGGATCTGCCCCCCCCACGTCCCTCCATGACTGCCAACCCTGACTCCCCCCGCATCCCACCCCCTGCCTACAAACACCTGAGCTCATGCGCTGCCAACGGCGGCTTTCAGAAGCCCCCGGGCGTCAGCAGCGTTGGAAAGAGGGGAGCACGGACCGGAACGGGCGGGG
>NW_017728919.1:429790-438481 GCF_001723895.1 Crocodylus porosus | reverse complement strand
AAAGCTTTTTTTTCCTTTTTGCTCATTTTCATCCCAAACCCTCTGGAGGCTGAGAGTGAACAGCCCCTGCCCTGGACAGCCAGAGGCAAGCGGCTCTTGGGTTTTCTTTCTTTTTTTTTTGGCGTTAGCTGTGATCGGAGCGCTCTGTACGGCTGGGTTTTATTAGGGTTTTGGCGAGATGAGGCGCTGCCGCGGGGCGGGGGGGAGGAAGGGGGTGGCTAAGGCGAAGAGTTATTGGAGGTCGAGGTCGGAGGGGCTGACAAACCCGCCGGGGGAGCTGCCGGAGGGGCGCTGCCTGCTCCGCTGGTGCTGCGGCTGGTGCTGGTGTTGCCTTTGTTGTAGGTGGAGGGAGGCAGCGAGGAGGACGAAGGGCCGGGGGGCTGAGCGAACAGCACACCTGGGGAGAGAGGATAAAGTAGAGGGGTGGTCGGGAAGCCTGGACCCCCCCAGCAGCGAGGAGGAGACATCTCTCCCGGAGGCCCTTGTCTGCTGGAGCTGCCTCGGGTTGTTCTCCCCTTAGGGAACTGCTAGGCTGCTCCAGAGCCTGCATGAACTGCAGCAAAGCAAGTGTTTGGTGCAGGAGGCCTGGGTCCCATCCCCTGCTCTGCCCTGTGCCTCAGTTCCTCCTTCTGGCCCACAGGGAGGTGCGCTGGGGAAGGACTCTGTGCCCAGGCTCTTGACACCACTCTTGCTCCAGCTGCGGCAGCCTGTGACCCCCCAGGGCAGCCACCTCAGGGCACCGCCCGGAGAGGAGTCCTTGCTGCCCGGGTCCCCAGATCAAAAGGGCTGGGGAAGGCTGGAGTCCGGGCAGATGCCGAGCCCAGAACCTGCTCCGATCCACACAATGCACGCGGCCGCCCCAGCCGTAGGACAGTGGCGTTGTGTCCCCGAGGGCAGGTCACCCAAGGCACCCCCACCTCTGGGTGCCTTGTAGCATCGGGCTTTGGGGCAGGAAGTGGCTGCAGAGCCGCGGGCCCCGCACTCACACAGGCCCCCTTACCTGTGTAGACGATGCCGTTGATCTCCACCGACATGCTGATGCTGTTGGTGCCGTTGCTGCCCAGGTTCAGGCTGGAATCCTGCCGGTTTTCTGCTACGGGACACATCAGGGGATGAAGAGGGTGAAGAACAAGTCACCTGGGCCCATTATGCCAACCACCCCTTTCTCCGCTCTGCTCACTGGGCCGGATGATACGGCCCCCAGACACTTACGGACACGGGGCTTTAAGAGCCTGCTCAGCTGTACGGGGCAGGCGGCACTGAGGCGAAGGAGACCGATCTCATTGAATTGGGTAGGTTTGGAGCAGGGGGTGATGGAGAAAGAGCCCTGGCATGGGCTGAACAGGCCCCAGGCAGCTCCCAATGTGACCCCCTGCCCTGCATGATGCTCCACCCTCTGCTTGGGAGGATTAGGCCCCCAGGGCTGATGTGCTTGGGCCGCCAGCAGAGACGCGGGTATCACCGATTTAGAGGCCTGGGTTCAGCTCCCCATGCAGACGTACAGCGTTAGCTCGGGTGCCCCCAACCCCTTGTGCCGCCCGCGCCGGACCCACCTGGCGAGCGGGTGCCCTGGCTGTTGATGCGGATGCTCATGGGCAGCTGAGCCGTCATGGCCAGGAGGTTCTGCTGCAGGGCGCGCTGCATCAGTCGCTGCTGTTCGTCTGTCACCAGCGCCATCTTCTTCTCGGGGGGCTCCCCGGACTCCAGCTTCTCTCGCAGCTGCTCCAGGGCGGCAGCTTGAGCGGCCACGGCGGCCTGAGCCGCGGCGGCCTGCACGGCCGCGGCCTGCGCTGCTACCACGGGGTGACCGGCCAGGGAGACAGGGAGGCGGCTGGGCACGGAGATGGGGATGGGGGTGTCCTCCTCTGCAATGGGGACAGAGCATGAGAGCCCGGTGAGGGCTGCTCCAGGCTGCAGCATGTGCCAAGTGTTGCCAAGTCTCTGCAACCTCGTGTCCTAAACTTCTACACCCCAGGCATGGGACTGGGGTCTAGCACTCGCACTTTGGGGGGTGGGCTGGGCATCAGCCTGGATCCCACACTCAGCTCCAGGAGGTGGGGAGTGAGATCTGAAGATGCAGATTCCCACCCTGATCTCAACCTGCTCCCAGGTGCTTTGCTGCACAGCATGAGACAAGCCCCTCTGCCTCAGTTTCTCCAACTCCAGAACCTTCCCCTTTTGCCAACCCCTGGGTCCTAAATCACTTTGAGATGCTGACATAAAGGGAGGCTGCATAAAGAGTTGGGCATCCAGTGCATTGAGGCGTGGATGCTGGGACACCTGGGTCCTAGGTTAGCCCAAGCTGGGGTGGGGTTGTGTGGTACAGTGGTTAGAGCAAGAAGGGCCTGCAGGAGGCACAGCCCTTGGGTTTCATTTCCAGCCAGGCTGTGAGCGCAGCACGGCACAGCTCTGTGGAGCACCTGCCTGACAAGCCCCAGGAAAGGCAACGTGAAGCCCATCCCTTGGAGATGTCGGGGGCATTCGCAGGGCCTGCCTGGCTGCTGCAGACACTGCCCAGGCCTGGGGAAAGACCGGGAGCACCGTTACCTTTCTTGATCTTCTGCACCGGGGTGATGGGGCTGCCGTTGGTGGCGCTGGCCAGCCCCAGGGCAGGCACTGACAGCTTGGGGGAGGACAGCATGCTGTGGGTGCCGCTGGGCGAGTAGGTGAAGAGGGAGCCACCAAAGCTCTGCCGCCGGCCCTCTCGCCGGTTGCTGTCGATGGCGGCCTGCAGCTCATTGGGGTTGCTCAGCCCCCGCTTCTCACATTCGTAGGGGTACAGGTACTTCATGTATCTGCAGGGGAAGCACCCGTCAGAGCTCCCGGGGCAGCCCCAACTGCACCCCGGCCCCAGCCCCGGCTCCACCAGGCCAGGCGGCAGTGTGCGAGTTGGAGTGCTTGGAGTGAAGGGGGTGGGTTCCTGGTAGCACTTGCTGGGGGGAGTGGGAAGCTGGGGGTCCCTGCTTGGGCTGGGACTTAGGGGAGGGTTACACTGAGTGCCAGCTCTCTCACACACACACACACACACACACACACACAGAGGCATGCACACACACTGATGCACACATACATACATAGACACACACACATGCAGACAAACACTTATGCAATCACAGACACATGCAGACAGACACATACACAAAAGACACACACACAAGACACAGACAGATACACAGACACATACACAGACACATGCAAAGACTCACATATACACAGATGCATGTAAACACAGATACACAGACACATACACAAATACAGACACTCATACATGCACACACACAGACATACACCTAACACACAAGACACACATAGATAGAGATGCCCACACAGAGAGACACACACATATATGCAGACATAGGCACATTCATACATGCACATACAGCTACACATGTAGACACAGAGATGTATGCAAACACAGATACACACAGACACATATGCAAAGACACAGACACACTCATACATGCACACACACACCTACACACACATAGAGACACATGCAGACACAGATACACACACAGACAAATACACGCACATATGCAAAGAAGACATGCAGACACACCCCCGCACATACATGGACACACACACACAAACACCTATGCAAACACAAGACACATGCAGACACAGACAGATACACACACACATGCAAAGATGACACACATGCAGACACACGCACCTCCCTGCCTACCCGGGGCTCTGTGCCCAGGGTTCATTCCCCCATGCCAGGAGGTGAGGCCAGGGCCGGGAGGGGCAGTGGTGCACGGGGCTGGAAGGAAGTGGAGATCTGAGGAAGCCCAACCTCTTCATGTTCCCCTGCCCCAGCTCAGGTCCCACAGCCACATGCAGGGCACGCTGCGGACATGCATTTGTTGGCCACAACCACGTTCTCCCCAGACAGGACTCCTTCCTCATTCCTGCCCTGCTGCAACACAGCAAACACACAGCCCCTCTCTTTTCCTCCAAGCTGGAGCAGAGTACCAGACCAAGAGAGGAAGCTGAATGCCTTGGAAGGGAGGCAGCCACCCAACACCCAGGGGATTGGGGATCTTTCTCCCACCATGCTGGGGTGGATACTGGCCTGCAGCCGATCAGCTGGGTGAGATGGGTGTGGGGGGGCAACACTCACTGGGTCCGCAGCGTGAAGGCAGCACTAGTGATGGACGTGGGCAGGTTGAGCCCCTTGGTGATCTCCCGCCACAGCTTCTTGTTGATCACTTCCACGAGGCCGCCCTTCTCGGTCACCAGCATGTAGAGCATGTACAGGTCCAGCACCTGCTTGGCCATGATGGGGATCCGGTTCACGGGGGTCCCTGCAGGATGGAAAAGGGGAACACAGATGAGCTGGAGAGAGCTGGGCTGCGGACAGCTGGGGTCAACACCCGTCCTGGGCACAGGACCTCAGGCAAGACTTCCCTGCTTTGTGCCTTGGTTTCCGCCCCGAGGCAAGGCCCTGCCCATACACCCACAATGGGGCCTCGATCTTTGTCGTGGTTCCCAGGAACCCACTGGGAGTCGGAGCAGGGGACCTGCCGGCGAACGACCACTTCTGAGCCGCCCCGGGCAGGAAGGCCCCTCGAATGCCAGGGGCCGGAAGGCAGGAACCGAGCTGCCTTCCCCGAGCACGCAGGGAATGCAATGAGGGGGCACATGCATGGGGCTGTTCAAAGATTTCCATTCACAGCTCTGCTCCCCTGCTGCTCGGGCGGGCGGGAGCTGGAGCGGGGAGCACGGGACGAGGTTTGGATACAGAACCAGCCGCCTGCTCTGTGGCACAGTCATAGTCGGGGCGGATCCCTGGGAGGCTCCAGGCAGCCAGGGGGGGACCAGACGGCCCCTGGGAACGCAGCGGGGTGGAGGCCGACCCATCCACCCAGTATCGGCTCCTCTGGCATCTTCGCTTCCAGCATCAGACGCACCCCCCAGCTCCTACCCCTGGGCTTCACCCTCCATGGCAGTCACTCTCCTGCCTGGCTGATGGCATTTTGGAGGGAGGGACGGGTGCTCGTTAGCCCAGGTCCTACCCCTGAAAGCCGCGGGCAGCTGTAAGCATGGCCCATGGAGGGGCTTTTACCAGGAAGAGGCAGAGGAAGAGATGGTCTCCCATATCTGCTTTAGCCATGTTCCCCCACCCCGCACCTGCCCCAATCTGCGCCAGGCCCTGCTCCTCCGGAGGGATAAGATTTACCCCAGCCCGCTGGGCAATCAGGGGCTAAAGAGGGGCATTTATGATCCATTGCACTCTGTGCCGGGGAGCCAGACCACATGCCACTAAAGCTGGCAGGCATCTGGGGTCTCAGAGGCCTCGGTGCCAAGCGAGATCAAACCAGGCAGGTTGCCTGCCCCGATGGCGTTGGACCTGCCCCCAAAGGAGAAGACATGGGGGCGATGCGCATGACTAGCGAGCTCCGAATCACCTGGGCAAGCAACATGGGGATGCGCAGCGAGCAGGCGTGCAACCAGCCGCCCCGATCCGGGTGTGCACGTGGAGGCTGGATCCCCCGTGCGGGGAGCAGGCAGCTGGGTAGCGAGGCCCCGCCGGGACCATCTTATCACAGAGCTGGGGCGGGGGCGGATGGGAAGGGAGGGGGAGAGGATGTTTATGCAAGGAGGCAGAGAGCCCATCTGCGATCTGCTCTGGGCTGGGTTATAATCCCTCCATTCATCACTCGCAGCACTTCATGCTTATGCCCCTGACTCAAGGGCCAGACAGGAGAGCTGGGGAGCTGGAGGGGGGCCTGGGTTGGTTTACTGTGGAGGGGAAAAGGGCAAAGCGGAAGTCCACTCGGGCCATTACACAAGGGGTGGGGGTGGGCAGGGGATGGCGGAAGCAGAGGAGGGTTTCCCCTCCCTCCTGCTCCTTCCGGCATTGATTTATTGCCTTCTTCAAACCCAGGAACCAAAGCTCCCCCCACCATTGTGAGGCTGCTAATTGCAGCTCCCACCCAGAGGAAGGGAAGGGGCTGGGGGCGCTGCCGAAGGGGGCTGTCCTCGTTAAAACCTTTCTTGGCTGAGGGCAGCGGCAGCAGCAGGAGCACTGCGTGTTATGGGAGCACCAGGGCGGAAAGGGATTGGGGCCCCATTGCATCAGGGGCCGGCCCCCAGGGCAGAGGAGGAGAAGGAAGGCTTCGCTTGGCCTCTCTCCAGCAGGGAGAGGTCGAGGGTCTTGCCCAAGGTCACTCCGCAAAGCGGTGCCAGGGAGGAGAACTGGCTGAGGGTCTTCCCCAGCCCCAGGCAGACCCTGGCGTATCGGCACTGCCAGCCTTACCCGACTTCCCTGGGAAGCATGGCCTTCAATTGAGGCAAATATCCTCCCACTGGAAACAGAGGCAGTGCCTGGCCCCTTCCTGCCCCCCACCGCTCAACTGCAAGAAGCAAGAGCTGGAGGGCTTGAAGCCTGCCAGCATAAATCCCCCTCCTGCCCCAAGCTTCGGGCCTGCGCCGGGCATCGGCTGCCACCCCGCACCATGGGCAGCTCTAGCCCTGTCCCCTCAAGCGTCCTCTTCCACCACGTGCCACTTTGGGCCCACACCAAGGATGCAATGGGGGTCCTTGGGCCCCTGCCCCTGGAGCTGGCGGGGACCCTCCCCCAGACCCCGTGCCCGGGCAGTGCAGGATCCATTCGGCAGGGGCAGTAGGCGACGTCTCTGCTCGCCGAGGGGAGTCACCGGCTCGCGGGGCTGAGTCACACGCCCTGGTGACCACATGCTCATGACTGGCCCTGGCACGGCCGGCTGGGAACAGGCCTCCCTTTATCTGCAGAAAAAATTCCTGCTGGGCTTTCTCCTCCCACCTTGTGGGGGGCGGGGGCTGCCTGCTTTGTCTTGTACTGCTCACCTCCTCGCTGACCCCCACCCTGTACTGGGCACACACCCGCTTGCACTTCTCTGCACGCTCCCAGCACCAAGAGCAATTTTGCATTTGTGCCTGTGGAAGCTTACCTCCAAAGCCCCCCACCCCATGCCCCCAACCAGATCCTGGCTCCAAGGAAAACCTGGACTTCCTATCCCCAAGGCTCTCCCCTCATGCACTGCTGGATGTTTTAGCGTGGAGGGCACAAGGTTGGATTGGCCTTCAAGGGGGTTTTTGCTGCAGCACAGATGAGGCTCAGGGGTCCTATGTCCTCCCAGCTGCACCCCACTTGCTTTCCTCCACCATAGAAGTTTCTGTGGCTCAGATCCCTAGTTGGTAGGAATCCACGAGGTCCTTGGGGTGATCCTGGCTGCAGGCCCGAGTCCTCAGAGCCACGCTTCTCGACCAGGGTGCCACAGGGCCCCACGAGATCCTAGCCTCAATATTAGCACAGTCAGGTGTGCAAGCGCTTACATACGATTCCCTAGATACACCGAGAGACTGCCAACAGGAACCCGTACGGCAAAACCGTCCTACCCTGTCTGAACTGTCTGGACGAGAAGAATTGCTCTAGGAGCTTTCAGTCGTCAAAAAGACGAGTGAAAGCTCAGAGCCGGCATTTTCTGAGTGGGGCTCCGGGGGTCTAGGAAGGTCGAGAGCCACTGCCCTATGGCTTAGAGGGATCTTCTACAGTGCGAGTACCTTGCGCGAGTCCTTTTGTGCAGCTTTCATCCCCAGGCAGAGACGCCAAAGAACTGGATTTGAACCAACAGTCCAGCAATTTAAGGCCAACTATTTTCCCCGCAAAAGACAGCAGTCTAATGGGGCGGTGCTGAGAACCGCCAGCCTCCAGCGCTGGCTTAGCAGGAGGGATCCGGAGAGAAGAAACTCACTGGACATGGAGGGGAAGGAAAGAGAAGCTGACTCCTCTACTCCCATCGTCCCCGCTACGAGCACCGCAGCTGGTGAACAAAGTGAGCAGAAACGGGGCCGAGGTCTTGGCACGGATGGAGCCCTTTCAGCCTAATGCAAGGCAGTGGTGCTCAGCCTCCCACCTGTGGCCTGGATCCGCAGCGGTGGCAATTCAGGCCGCCACTGCTCCCCCGGGGTCAAATTTCTAGACCCATGGAGAGCCCCGTGGGCTGGATGACACGATCTGGCTTGCCTGTGTACAGCGTGGCTCTGTGGACTAATTCAGCATGCAGGGTGCACTCACCCCACGCTGGATCCGGCCCCACGGACAGATCCTGCCTACGGGATCCAGCCCACGGAGCAGCCCCGGTCCCCTCATGCAGCCCACAGGGGCGGAGGTGTGAGCGGCACCGATCTACGGGGCTTGCATGGCCACGAAAGCACTCAAAAACACATGCCCTGAACCTGTCGGCACTCTGTTAACAGCCCAGGCATTTTTTTTCCCTACAAGTCGCTAGCCTCAGAGCAGGGCTGGTTAAGAGGACACATCTCTACACGGAGCTCATGTCCGCCTTTGGAAAGCTGGGCCCAAGCTTTTTGGTTCGCTCCAAGCTACCTGGCCAGGGAGACGGGGACTTTCCTACATCTGCAGCGATCGCATCGCGTTATGACAGCGGTGACTCCTGCTTGGAGCATACGAGGTGCTAAGAAGGCCCGCTGGGGGCGAGACTAGATTAGGCCGATGGAGCATTGGGAGGAAGGAGCCTGGGGTTTGTATCCAGGCGCAGGGTGAGGCCGCGTCCAGCCGCTTAGGTGTGAGCAGATGCACAGCGGGGAGGTGGGCAGAGCAGCCGGGGGAACCCGAGTCTGGCTCGATGAGGGATTCTGCTGCTGAGCCTCGCAGAGAGGGTCTATCCGGAGCAAAGAAAGCGG
>NW_017728919.1:384712-429690 GCF_001723895.1 Crocodylus porosus | reverse complement strand
GATCCTTTGGAACAAAGCACCATTTCCACAGTGGCAGGAGCCCGGGGGAACACGGATGCCCGATACGTGGCCCGGCCTGCGCCTCTGGAAATCTAGACCCCAGCTTTTCGGCTCACCCTTATTGGGGAGAGCGGGGGCTTTGCTCCAACCGCAGTAACTTAGCAAAGCCACCCTCTTCCCAAGCACGGGGGCCGTGCGATGCAGCACTCACTGGTTTCCCCAGGGAGGGGATGAGACAAGAGCAACAGGCCAAGTGCCCCCACCTGGAAGCTTAGTTATAGGGCTCGTGCCCAGGTCTTGGGAGAGGGGTGGCCTCGGCACTGGAGGGGGGATGCGGCCGAATGCACGAGAGGCTATGAGCCGTGTTGACGCTGCGGTCGCAGGGGCCAACCCAAGCCCCAGATCGAGTCCAGATCGCTCCGGGGACTGCCGGAGACCTGACACGCGGGGCGCCTTGCTGTCCCCAGCTCCCCAACCAGGGCTGACGCCAGCCGAGACCGGCATGAGCCCCGTCCCCTTGAACGACGGCTCGGTGACGTGGGCTGCTCTGATCCTCTGGAGAGCGTTCAAGGGCAACCCAAGGGAGCTAGGCATCGGATGGGAATGCATGCACACTAGGAGCCAGGTGCCTAAATCCCCTAGGGCCCTTGGCTTGAAAATCTCAACCTTATGCCCGGGCAGGGCAGCAAGACGCTAGTCCTGGGGACTGTGGGTGCTTGTCAGGACTGAGGCTAGTCCTCCTGGATCCAACCTTTATCTAGGAGGCGGCGAAAGCTGCTGTTAGTACCCGGCTTGGGGGAGATGCCCCCCGTGGTCCTCCCAAGGAGTGATGCTTGAGGGGCTTCGCCAGCCCAGCTGATCTGTACTGCTGATGCTCTGCTGCCGTGACCTGCACCACTTGAGCTGAAGGGGCAGCCCCAGTCTCTGGCAACAGTAGTAGGATCGCTGGGAAGTCGGGAAGCAGCGATGTTTCCTCCCTGAGAAGAGGCACCACTTGTGGCAGCGCTGGGGTTCAGAGACAGCACGAGAAGATCGGAGCAGGGGGTTCGACGGCCAGATCCTAGAGCCGGCAAAGGGAGCCCAGCTAGAATAGCCCCTCTCGGTGCCCGCTCGCTAAAGAGAAACCCCGTGGCCGAGACGAGGGGGTTGCCATCCCTGTGCCCTTTGTTACATGTACGCGCACACGTGGGTCCTGATCCCACCTGGAGGCCCTAAGGGACTACGCAACACTAGCAGCAACAATGACGGGACCACACAGGATGCCCCCCACCATGCATGTCCCAACGGGGTCCTGTGGATACGGAGGCCACAAGCCATTATGAGAAAATCCTTTGCCAAGGGCGCGCTCTCTCCTGGGTGACGTGGCAGCCGGCAGGATCAAGCAGGCAGGGCACGAGGAGGGAGGAGAGGTAGCTGCATGTTGAAGCCCGAGCCGCTCCTGTCGCAAGCATTTCTGAGCGATCTTTTGCACCGAAGGGTGGCCCAGATCACCCGTTCCCTGCTCAGAGCACAGCCCTGACCTTCTTGGACACGTACCCAGGAGCAGTGCAAAACCCCGGCCCCCAATAGCCCGGGCCTCAGATCCCTTGCAGCTATTTTTAGCTTCATCTGCGTTCTCGGTCCAGCACGTGACACACTCAACGAGCTGGCCCCTCTGCGCCACAGGCCTCCGACCGCCCAGCCAGGGCCATGCAGAGAGGCCCGCAGGAAGCTCACGGCAGCAGGCCTGGAAGTTTTTCGCAGCAGCGGCCACCTACCTGCTCCACCAACGTCCTACCGCCTGCCCCAGGAGCCCCTGGACGTGGACGCTATCGTGTAAGGGGCTGTACAAGCAATAGCAGAGACTGTAACGGCCAGTGGCAGGACGTGCGCTGCAGCTGGTCCATTAGAGGATCCCAGTCTATCGCCAGTCAACAGGCTGCCTAGAGAAGTTATGGGCTCTCTGTCCCTGGACATTTCCAAGAGCAGGAGGCTTGGCTGGGCTGGTTTAGTCCGAGCGGACCCTGCTTGGACTAGATGTGACCTCGTGAGGTCCCTTCTGGCCCGACTTCCCAACGATCCTACTACTGCCGCCAGAGACTGGGGCTGCCCCTTCAACTCAAGCGGTGCAGGTGCATTTGGCCTCTGAGCTGACCCCTGGGCTCTCCCATCCCAAATGGGCTGGCATCAAACAATGCCAACTCCTGCCAGCTTGCATCAGCCTCCTAATGACGTGGTAATGTTGCCGCGGCTGCTGCGCTTCTACGCTAGGACCCATCTCATCCCAGTAGGTCAGAATCTGTCCTGACCTACTTGCAAGTGCCACCTTTCTGCATCCGCAAGAGCTGGGTTCCCTCCCTGCCAGCTGCATGTTAGGATACCCAAGGCGCGAGCCCCAGGCCAGTTAGATGAAGCAAATGCAGGGCGACCAGCCCTGCACTGAGCCTTCACCGTGTGCAGCTGGGAGATGTTTCTAAGAGCCCCAACAGGGAGATCTCCTGATGCACGAGAGACTCATCCTAGCTGTCGAGCCCTGGCCCCACCTCTTGTTTTGACAGCAGATCACATTCCAGGTGTGATTTACCGGAGCAAGCGTTGCTGGCTTAAGAGGAGAAGGTGGTGGGGGCAAAAAAAAAGATCTCGATACGTGTGGATAAAGCTGTGCTGGAAGCAGGATCCCCGAGTCTCTGCACAGGGGACATTGGTAAGGCTGCTCATCTCTTTGATGAGCAGCCCAATGAATGAGCAAGCAGGGCGCCTGGATGAGGACAAAAGCCAGCACCCAAGCAACGGCAGCTTGGTACAGTAAACGAGAATGCAAACTGCACGGTCCTATTGCTGATGCATCATCCGAGAGAGAAAGCGTCTGTCTGTCCGTCTCCATCTCCCCCATAACTGGCCCATGTAGGGCTCCGAGAGGTTGATTTTTGCGGCTGTGGAAAGTACCAACTCAATGCTTGCTTCTCTTCTTGCTGAAGCTTTTCCACTGCGCAACTCCAATCCGGGCAGGTGCTTTTTGCAACAACAATAAAAAAGTCTGCAGAAAATTTGACTGCCCCAGATAACTGCTTCCTACCGCTGCCAGGCAGGAGCTAACGTGCTGCACCGCTATAGCCTCACGTACATCCTTCCCCTTCTCTTGCCCTATCTTCATCTCCAGCATCCTTAGCGGAAGGCAACTGCTGTAGATCAAGGACTATTCTCCTTGCCTGGTCCACGCACACCGCACACACCCAGCTCACCCTACGGTACTTGAGTTAATATTTGCAGAGTCCACCCTGGGAAAAGCCTGGGGAGATGGGAAGGCCTGACCGGGATGGATGGAGAGCGAACGTGCTGCATTAGTCATGATGTGCGCAGTTCAAAAGCCACCGGCGGCTCATGGTTGGTGTCCCCATGAGAGGCCTCTGGGGCCGTGTCTGCACCCCTGCCCGGGCAGCACCAGGAAGGACGACCCAACTGAGCAGCAAGCAGGCTAGACCCAGGGCTGAAGGTCCAGAGTGTCATGGGGAAGAGGCTTTGGCACTCGGCTCTGTGCAGGTCAGCAGGATCGGGCCCCTGGGGAGGGCATGCATCCTCTGTAAGTGGGGGGGGGGAAGCCCACAATCATTCATAGAGGGGCTGGCTGAATCCCTGCAGCTCTTTGCGGGGAGGGACCACGTCTATGAAAGGACACGTCTCTCCCAGCAACACGGATCCAAGCCCCCTCTGCCAGTGCTGACTCCGCTGCAGCCCCCCGAGCTGGCATACGCAGCCCTTCCCCTGCCCGCCAGCCCGTCTCCGCGCCAAGCACCGCTCGCTTTTCTCAATGACGATCTTGAACGCCTGCCAGCGGAGCTGGGGCCTCGGGGGCTGCCGTGCCACAGCTATATATACCAGCGCATCACCCAGCAGGCGCGTCCCACGGGCCACGCACCGCACCGTCGCAGATCAGCACCGGGGAACCCAGACGCGATTCCTGCTGCTCCCTGCTTGCCCGGAGCCGCGTGGACTGTTATGGCACTGTCCTCACCTGGATCCCACCCCTCTGCCCCTGCCCCCCCGCCGTGACTATCGGTTTACCTGCTTCTGCTATCTGTATCGGGGGGTTTCAAGCCTTCCTGGGGGCTGCAGCCCAGGCTGGGGACGGTGACCGAGCTGTGCCGATGCTCCTGCTCCAGGGTCAGCCCTGATCACCACATCTGGGGTCAGGAGGGATTTTACCCCATGGTCAGACTGGCATGGATGTGAGCAGTCATGGGGGGGTTGGGGGGGGAGTCGCCTTTCTCTGTATCAGGGGCTCAGCCTATCTGGGATCCCCTAATTGTACATTAACAACCTGGTGGCAGGAGCGGACCTGAGCCTTGCAATTCCTCTCCAAGAGATGGCACCAATAATGGGGATGCCCCGGGTAAACCATAACCTGGAAGTCACCAAGCCACTCTGCCAGCCCCGATGCAGAAGCTGCCTGCATCACAGCCCCTACCTGCAAGCCCAACTTCTTTTAAAGCTCTCCCCAAAAGCCGCGTCAGTCTAGGGACCCTGGGAATGCCAGTCTGGCAAGAAGGGGCTCTCCCCCTGCGCAGAAAGGTGGGAGACGGGCAACCTTACAGCCCTCGGGTCCTCAGGACGAAGAAGTCTGGGGGCAAGAGCAAAGAGCCACAGGACAATCCTGACACAGGGAGTGGGGCAGCAAGAGGAGTAACAGGGCACGGGGACGCAGATCGCTCTGGGAGCCCCGGACGGACGCCCTCCCCGGAGCACGAGAGCTGCCAGGGGCGGCTTGCAAGGGAAGGGCTTTGCCGCGGCTCCCCTCCCCCTCCCCAGCTGTCGCGCCCTGTGGGGCTCATAACCTGTAAAAAGGGGCTGTCAAGGGGCCAGGGCAGAGGGACGGGCGCTCCCTGCTGCCCCCAGCTCCCTGCAGCCACCCCCACCCCGTCGCACCCTGACCCCCCAACCCCGTTGCTGCGTGGAGGAAACCGGGGGACACTCCTGAGCCGGGAAACCTCACGTTCAAATCCTTCCCTGGTGGCGTCTCAGCCACGTCCGTCTCCTGGCCCAGCCTGGCACGGTGGGGCTAGCTGCCACGCCGACCCCAACCCCCGCGCTCCCCTCCCCTCCTCCAGGATGGGGCGCCAGGCCACGGCTGCCTTCCCCCGGGGGCTCGGGGGGAATTCCCCTGCCCCGTGCCCGCTCCCGCCCTGGCGCAAAGCCATGCAGCCCCCACTTCTAGAGCGGCCTGGAGGAAGGGGAATGCGACGCTGAAGGGGGGGCGCACCCCGCTCCTCTGGCCCTGGGAACAGCTGGCGGGGCCGAGACTCCCCCCCGAGGGCGACGAGGAGGGAGCAGCCCGGGCCGTGGGAGCGGGGCTCTGATGCGAGCTGACAGACGAAGGCCGCCAGAGCCGATTCCCCCTAACAAGATTCGCTTGCCGGCAGATGCCAGCACATAATTAGGGATCGGGCTTTCCCCTGCTCGTTCCTTATGCTCCAGCAGCTCCCAGATGGCCACCCCGGCCCTGCTGCGCTAGGCGCTGGACTTACATGCTGCTTCCGCAAGGCAGGGGAGGGGACGTGACCCCTTATGCGGTAAAGGAGTAGGGGGGACGTGCCCCCCCCACTCCCTGAATGCGAAATCAGGCACTGAAGCCACTAAGTCCACCGGAGACGAGGATCTGGGGGGCAGCTGGGGTCCACACCCATGCCGGTTGGGGGAAAGGCCGTGCGAGATCACAGCCCCCCTAATCTCCCCCGGATGAGAGCACGGGGCGCAGGGAAGGGTGGGCAGGAAGCATTAGGCAGGCAGGAGAGCAGGGCAGGGTTGAGGCCAGCTCCCCGGCCCCTCAAACCCGCCGGATCACACAGAGCCGCTTGTTCTGGGCGGGGAGGACGGCTGAATGGCTGCTTTGTTCTCCCTCCAAGCAGGGTGGCCATGCAGCAGGTAGCGCGTGGCAGAGGCATGGGCAGCCGATGGGCAGCCAGGGAGGAAGGGCAAGGCCATCTAGTACCCGCGGGACCAGCTTGGAGAAACTGGGGGGGAGAGTCCTCTCGGCCCATGTAACCTTGGCCCTGTCACTTTGCCTCCCCGGGGCACCGATCCTCCCTGGTGCAAAGCCACAAACACTGGGGTGAAGAAAGGAACAACTCGACTGACAGCCTGGATGCAATTGCAGGGAGGAGACCTTTGTAAAGGGGTCGTTACTACAGGGGACACTGCACTGGGTGCCAGAGGAGACCCTACAAGCGGAGGACAGAGGTTTCAGATGGTCACGAGCCACCTGTTAACCTGGGTAGCACCCAGAACGGGTCGCCCGCTTACTGAGCCTGTTTATGAACCACTTGGAAACGTGTCCTGGGTGCAGAGCCGGCCACTCGGGGACCCTGCCGAGACATCTGTACTCCCGGAGGGCTGCAGTAGGGGCAGAGATGAATGACAGCAGAGCTGGGAGAAGCCTCATCTCCATCTTCAGGGACCTGAATCTGGTCCAATTACCAAACCAGTGGATACCGTAAAAGACCCTCCCCTGGAGCAGAGTCTGCTGCACGCAGCCCGATGCAAGCAAGTCCCTTTGCAGCCAAGCCAACAAACACTGATCCACCCATCCCCAGTAACCCCTGGGTACGGGGCACTGGCAGAGCCGAGGCCCGATGCTCAGCAGCCTCTACCGAGAATGACGGGGAACTTGGCCTCCCGCTCCCACCCGGGGTGGGGAACAACTGGCGGCGACCGTATCCCAGAGGGGAGTTTTTCACGCTGTAGAAACATGGGCCAGGGGATCTGGGGCTCAGATCCGGAAGGAGAAGTAATCCTGTGAGCGGCGCGTGCCTCTCCCTGCCTCCCACCCTTCACCAAGGCCAGGCAGAAAATGCTGACTTGCCCTGAGGATTGCAAGCAAATGAAACAAGGCGCGCGGCCAGGCCGAAGTCCATTGATCCAGCAGCTCGGAGCCCCTTGGTGCAGAAAGAGGGCCGCGGGGGGCTGGTTTTCCAAGGCAGGGAGCCCCGCGCTTGGTGGAAGCCAGGTCCCTTTGCCAGCATGTCGGGCGAGGCAGCTCAAAATGCAGAGGGAGCAGACGCTTTGCCGAACGCAGGATGGGAGATAAGCAGCACATCCTGGGTTTATTAGGGCCCCCCCTCCCCTCGCTATACAAATAGCAAGAATGTTTTCCATACCCTGAAGGAGGCTGAGCGGCTCAGCCCTGGAGATGATGCTTCCCGAAGACACTACCAATGGCAGAGGCGGCCTTTTGGCCTGGGCTAGGTCAGGGAGAAGTCTGCCCTGGCCCTTGAAAGGGGGCTGGGGCTCTGTGTCACCCCCCCCGAGTCCACAGTGTGACCCCAGGACTAGTGGCAGGTGTGGCTGACCACTGGCTTTAGCAGGCCAGCGCGCTGTGTCTTCATTAGGACACCAGATGCAGGCTCGGGTTTGCTAAGGCCAGGTGACGAAATCGAATTTTTGTAGCATCTCACGAGTTTAACAGGCCGACGGGAAGCGTTCCCACCTAGCGGAGCACCCCAAGTTGCAAACGCAGCTTTTTTCTTTTTCTTAGCACAGTCACCTCCTGGGGAAAGAAAGAACCCCCACAAACCTTTAGGGCGTCCATTCACAATATTTCCCCCTCTGAAACGCCTTTAAAAGATGGCGCTTGGTCAAGCCACTAAGCTTTCGTTGCTCCACTGGCTTTACGTGCGCAAGGGCAGAGACGAGCAAAAGCAAAGAAATCAGGACGAGTGACTTCCATAAATCCTGCACAGGATTTCCTTGCATTGATGACATCCTTGTTGTGCATTTAGCACCTCATTTCCCACGTAGATGTCTCCGTGCCACGTAGGGTTTTTTCCCCCTCCACCCCCTTCAGCTGAAAGGAGGAGGGTGGCAGGCGCAAAAATAAATGCGAAATCCCAAAGTGCTTTTTTTTGGCCTTTTACGGCCCACGAAACTTGCAAGGGCTCAGGGCAGACAGCTTCGAGACGGGCTCTTTCTTGATGATAACTGAGGAACTGAAATTGGTTTGAGCAAGATGTGAAACTGGCCCAGCCGTCAGCGAGGCTCCAGCTGGATGGCAGCTACCTGTTACGCCACCGCACTGAAATTAGCAGGTGCAGGAGAGCAGAGTGTGGGTTTGGGCAGATTTTCACACACTGCGAAGCAGTGCTATTAAAAGCCCCCAACCAGGGAGGCGATTCAAGGTTGCGAGGGGCTGTGCAAATGGATTGAAGGGCTCTGTGCGGCGTGAGGGTGCAGGGAAAGCCAGCCCTGCACTTGCAAGACCTGCGATGATCAGGCAAATTGCAATCGTACCGCAGCGGTACCTACACGCTTCTGCTGAGATGAGGCCTGGCTAGGGTAGGAAGGCATCAGGCCCAAAGAGCGTGCAGCCAAAACGGGACACATGGAAGGCAATGGATTTGCTTTGGTTCATGCAAATCCTCCAGAAAACTCCTCTGGGCTGGGCTCCCCCGGCAGAGACCGTCTCCAGCTTGTCCCATGCCTGTACAGCGCCTAGCACATGTGTGGTGGGGGCCGAGTCCCTCTCTCTAGGTACAAGCCACTATCAACCTCCTCCATAACACACTTTGCTTCTAGCTGCCAGGGTTTGGATCCTGGAGACAGGTAAGGAGGGGGAAATGGGGCTCGGAAACAAATCCGTAAACCCGAAGCCTCCGCAAAGAGCTCATTGGGGGACATTTAAGAGGAGGTTGGCGCCCGGTGACAAGATTAGCTGGGGGCTCGCGGTGTAATTTCAAAGCGTGCCAGACCTGGGTACCAAAGTGGGTCTGCCCATGCGGGTGGAGAGAGGGAAGATGCCCAAGAGCTGGGTAGCAGGGGGAGCCTGGAGCGAAGCTGCCGGGTGCCACGGTGAGAACGGGCCTTACGCCACGTCCGGTTCTCCTCCATCCCCCACTACGTGGGAGATGGCACACCGGGGCTTGAGGAGCCCACTGCGTGCGGAGAACGTGCCTTAGGCTGACACGGCGCCGGCAAAAAGCCCCCAGTGCCCCTGCTGCTACTGGCTAACGGAGCTGCAAGCGGTGGAGCCAGAGGCTACCGCCCTGAGATGACCACCCAGGAGAGCAGCCCTCTCTGCTAATACAGGGGCCAGGATGGCTGCCTGCACGCGGCAGAATTTCCATCCTCTTCCGCTTCCACTCTGCCGAGATCTCGACCCCGATCTAAAAGTCTCCGGACAGTCGCCACCCCGTAAAGGAGACCGCAGCAGTGGACAAGGCAGGCCGGCAGCAGCCACGGGAGATCGGCGGACACAATAGTGAGAGCCAGCCCATCCTCCCTGGTAGCTTTCCAGCCCAGGCATTTAGTGCACATTCTTATGCCATTAGCCGACGAGTGGATTAACGTTTCAAGGCAGATTACGCTCAAATCCCAGCCGGTTGACTTTAAATGGGCTTGGGGAGAACACTTCCCCCGTCTCAACAATGCCAGGAATGCCGGAGCCAGCGCAGCACACGCCAGACCCACCGGGTCCCCTGCCCCCCTCGGGGGAACGCGCATCAGGCGGATCTGCGTAGGAAAGACGGAGCGGGATCCGCGGAGCAAAATGGACGTGGGGTGGGGAAGACGAGCTGCGCTTCCCGCTCCCACCCAGTCCCTCATCGGCAGGGGAAAGCTCAGGTCGGATAAACCCAGCCCCACCATTCGAAGTGCAAACTGGAATTAAAATAGGCAGAGGAAAGCTCTGACGTGAGGCCGCCTTTTAATAAAGCAGACACCCTGCAACTTCAGGGCTTTACGCTGGAGCCAGACAAATCTTTTAATCAAACCACCCGGCTGCCAATTCACCTCTGAGAGCTTTCGGCCCCGCCGCCCTGCCAGGGCTTTATATAGAGCAGTGAGTTTGCAAACTGAGGCCCGGCTCGTTTGAGCCAAGGTCCCCGTCGGAAGGTGCCGGCTCTGGGCTTTCACTCATTTTCTGACTCGGGGGTGGGGGGGGAACCCCTACTAGAGCAATTCTTCTGTTGCAAAGATCTCAGATGGGGACGAACGGCGAGGGCTCTCCGGATTCCTACAGGAAGTCTCTGGATTTCTCTTGTGAAACGTGCAGAGGTGCCTGCGCGCTTGACGGCACAAATACTGCTCAGCGCATCACTGCACTCTTAAAAGGGTCTCGAGGCACCCCAGGATGCTGGGGAGAAACCCCAATATAGTCTCCTATCCTCTCAAGGAAGAGCTACTCTAAAAGGTTTGATCCTGAAATGATTCAGTGAAGTCAAACCTACCCCGGCTCCCAGTCCTGCTGATGCCAAAAAGCAGTGCACCCTCCTGCAAAAAGCAGAGATGATTTTTAATGAACATAACGCCCCACAAAACGAACAGGTCTTTTCTTCTTCTTTTTTTTAAATTTACCTTCTGGTTCCCGGCTTATTGGGGGGGGGATAAAAAAAAGTCAGCCTGTTGAGCTCTCATCTCCGAAGCAAGATTAGGGTTATATCAGGCACGACAAGCAGGGCCTGCCCTGGGCCAGGGCTGATCCCATCTCTCTGCTTTCTCCACCAGTCCCGACCCCTTTGGTAGCAGGGAGGTCACCCCGATTTTCCACTCCTCTCCATCCACGTGGCATCTCTAAGAGACAGGGCGTGCTGAATCGGGGGGTGAGTCCCCCACCCAGAGCCAGCCACAGCTGAGCTGGGCGCTCCTCCGCCCTGCCTGGGTGAGGGCAGGGACCACAGGGAAAGAAGCCTCACCCATGTGTAACAAGGGCATGTCGCCTTTTGTCGCCCCATTGTTAGGCCGCTGCGTGCACTGAAGTCCTTGGCCCGGCCCAGCCCCGCAGGGGGGCTTATCGCTTCAGCACCCGGCTGGGAAAGACCCCCAGTAGGGAACAGCCCAGGGAGGAATTGGAAGAGCAGCAGAGGACCCAGCGGCGCCAGGACGCTGCACGATGCCCAGATCCCGGATATGTCTGCTATGTGCGCGAGTGTCCTGCAGCCCTTCGAGACCCTCGCCAAGGTCTCGGGGTAGGAGGGCATCTCCTGGGACTGGGTCTGCACATGCCAGCTCGCTGCCACCTCCAATGCTCACATCCTCGCGTTCAAGCTATGAACAGGGGAACGGGACAAAGTTCCTGATCTGCCTTCTCCAACTCACCCCGCTTTCTACTTTCTCACCCACAGTGCTGGCCGGAGACCTGGGAGCCAATCTCCTACTCTGCCACTGATTCCCTATGTTGCCTTGGCCAAGTCACTTGACCCATCTGCACCCCTCCACCCTACCAAGGAAAAATAATCAATCTGCTATCACTCTGTCTGTTTAGACCACCCGTTCTCACTTTCTGCACATATACAGCACCTAGCACGCCAGGGCCCATTGCAACCATGCAAGGAGGCCAGACTGTGAGGCTCTAAACGGTGCAAAGCACAGGACCCTAGAAGTGGGGCGGATGCCTTCCACAAGCAGCTCCGCAAAAAAGAGCAGGAGAGGGGCTCCGTTCGTGCCTGGAGAGAGGTTCACTTTCCTCGAAGGCGGAGAAGCAGGTACATAAAAATAACTATTTGGAAAGAAATGGGGATGAAATTAAGGGTCTGTGGGAAAGTGGGGATGTTTAGTTCAGAAGGAACAAGAGACAGGGGGCACTGATAACGCTTTCTGAACAGCTGAAAGGCTGCCACGAAGATGGGGAAGCCTTGTTCTCCCTTTGCACAGAGAGCGGGTGGCATCCAGAGCGCAGGGAAAAGTTCCCAGCTGCAAGAAGGGCACAGCCGTGGGAGCCCCAGCCGGGGAAAGGGTGCAATCCCTGCACTGGAGACTCAAGAGGCTAGACGGGCGTCTGCCTCAGATGCTGCAGAGCCAACAGGCCCTGCCTTGGCACGGGGGGGATGACCTTTGAGATCCGCTCCAGGATGCTGGACTTCCCAATTGTCCTCCCGGCCCTAGGATGGGAGCCAGACACGGCCTAGCTAGGGATGTACCTGTTGCACCCTTTCTTTAAAGTCTAGGCTTTGTAATGACTCCCGACTGCACGGTCTCAGCCTTTGTCTCCCAGCAAAGCAGGGAGGGGCCTGCCCACACCGAGATGCTGGCATCCATGCCAGGAGAGGGGCGCGTTGCATAGACGTTAGGACGCAACGGCGCTCTGATCCTTGCAGAGCCGTCACGGAGCCGGTGCGCGTTGCGGGGGCGACCCCGGGGAGCCCTGTCCGGCTGCCTTCCTCCCTGCTCCAAGGCTTGGAAAGCCACCTTCACGGGGAGGCTTTGCCGGGAGAGGCCGCGGGGGCCCCCGGATGCTTTTAAGTGCAAGCTGGACAGGCCCCCTGCCTGGGCTGGTTTCGCCCGAGCAGATGCTGCCTGGAGCCGGGGGTGGGGGGCCGCGCTCGCTGACCCGAGGGCCCTGCCAGCTCACGCCGGCTACCGTTTCGTGGTTATTTATGGCCGAGCAAAGAGGATGTAAAGAGCAAACCCGCCACGCCCCATGCAGCGGGAACGGGCCCCTGCCTTCATGCGGGGAGGGATGGAGAAGCAGCCCGGCTCCCCCTGTTCAATGGGGGGGAAGAGCTTACAATCCCCGCGGGCTGAGGCCATCCCAGCAACGTGGCCTTATAAGGAAGCGGAACGGCTCCGAACCAGGCGGCCAGAAGGGGCTGCGGTCAGGCCCCCGAGTTTCGGGAGCGCTCGCGGGCCGCCCCCTCCTCCCCCTTGGGAAGCGGTGGGGGTGGGGGCCGGCCCTGCCCAGATCTGTCCGAGCCTGCGCCCCGGTGCTGGAATGCGGCTCCGTGCCCCTCGGAGCCGCATTCCAGAGCCAGCCGCGGCCCCGCCAACGCCCCGGCGGTCGCCGGGCCAAGGGGCAGAGTGAAGCAAGCGGCCGGCTGGAGGCACGGGACCAGAACCAGCCGCCTGCAACCTCTTCCCCGGCTGCAGAGGCAAACACACACTTTGCCCTTTGGGCCTCCTGCCCCCCCGGGCTTCAGGCACAGCCCCTCCGCCACGCTAGCCCTTCTTAGCGAGCCCGCCGGGCTGCACAGGGAGGGCACGGGGCGCTTGGGGGTGACGCCAACGCGCGGTTTGCGATGAAGTCAGGCGAGGGGGGGAGGACCCGGGGGTCCTGGCTCCCCGTCTCGCCCCCAAGCTGCTCCGCACAATGTCTGATGGCCAGCAGGTGCCAACTGCAACGCCCGCAAGATTTAAGCCAGGAGGCAGTGCCCCGATGCATGCTAGTGGGCTGGGACAGCGAGGTCCCTCTGGGGGAAGGCGGCTGCCACACGGCCAGCCGCAACCTGGGAAGCCGAAAGGATTTTTTTGGGAGCAGCTGGCGGGAGCTCGGCTTTAAAGACCCCCTCCACTGGTACGACCGGAAGAGCCTAATGCAAGAAGCGGGCAACATGCGTGTAGAGCTGGGCATCTCTGCCCAGAGGCTGGGGCGCTGTTGGGTGCAGCACCCCTGGGGAGAGCAGAAAGCCCTGCCAGGTGCCCGGCAGCACCACAGGAGTGGCATCGCTCCCCGCCCGGCCGCTCCCGGCTGGGGGCCAGTGTCAGCGGCCAACAATGCGGGTGTCACCCCGGCCCAGGAGGCCATTCACCGGGAGAATTAGTGCCTGTTTAACCTCGTGACCCCCATTGTCCTCATTTTGTAGCTGCCTTCCCCTCTGCTACCTCGAGGGGAAAGCCTGCATGGCCTGGAAGGGGGGCAGGGGACACGGCGGGAGGAGAGGGCAGGGAGCGCGCCCTCCGGCTCACTGGCTCTGGTGGAAGCGAGCGATCCCATCGCGGCCTAATCCTGCCAAGCCCTGCAAGGGGGTGGGGGGAGTCGTGCTGGATCGGGCCCATGTTGCTTTGCTGCCCAGCAGGATGTGGGGTTTGCAAAGCCCGGCAGGGCAGATCTCAAAGGGCAGTGCCAAGGGCGCATCCTTCACTAGCGCAAGCCAGTGCAACTCTGCTGGAATCGGCTCTGCTGACACCGGCAGCCCCCGCGGGAGACAGGGCCATGCCACTGCCCTCCCCCGTGGGGGTGGGGGGGTCCTTCAGGGGATTGAGGTGCCAACACCCAACTCCAAAGGGAACTAAGAGCCTGGCCCAAAGTCATGCAGGGACCTAGCCGGGTCACCAGCCCTGAACGGAGCTTTTCCCCCCTGGAGACATCTCTGGAGCTCGCAAACCCACGAGATCGCCACAGCACGGGAAAGTTGCAGAGCTCAAACAAACAGGCGCCTCGGCTGGGGCCGGGGAGCGCAGAGCTGTGCTCTCAGCTGCATTTCAAAGAACCTGGCGATGAAGGGGGCTGAGCAGCTGGACGTCAGGGGCCTTACTGTGACTTAAAGCAGAGGCTGGGATTTTCCTTGCACGAGCCAGCAGGCATGGGTCTCGCTCGGACCCAAAAGGCAATGGGATTCGGGCTCCTCGCCCTGCCTGGCAATCCCTCGCGCCTCTCCTCTTCGCCCGACCAGCTGCACAGGCCGTGGCCGATGGCTCCTGACCCATCCTGTTGAACAGGAAGGCAGGCGGGGAGGAGAGGCCTTAATATCTGAACAGACTCCGTGCGGCTTAACGTCTGGCAGATAATGTCAGGCAGGGGAGCCAACGGCACGGATGGAGCCCAGCGCTGGCGCCCGTAGCAGCACCCAGTGCCCGGCTTTCTTACTGGGGGAAGCAGACACGCGGCCTTGGTGAACAGGGCTCTGCAAGGAAGGGGGAGACTTGGGGAAAGGGGCACGGACCCAAGCAGGAGACTTTGGCTTCCCGGGCACTTTCCCAAACAGTTTGCATGACCCCCGTGGCCTTTCAAGACATCTGCTTTGATATAACACTGGGGCTGGGGGGGTTTCTTGGGAGACCTACGTTTCTAAATGCTTCCCCCATGAGAACGGCCAACAGCCCAGGGATCAGGGGACCTGAGCCCAGGACGCTTGGGTGCTCTCTGGGTAGCTCCCTGGCCTGAGCTTGGTTTGCTTCAATTCAAGTGTGTGGCAGCTGCAGAAAAGGCCCCGGGTGCCTACCACAGGGGCCAGGAAACCCTCGCCGGCCTGCAACACACAAGACCCTGGCTCCAGACACTGGTCTGCTCCAAGCCTTGTCCCTGGATCTCCCCATGGGCACCCCCACCTCAGCCAAGCTGGGGGGCTCCATCCCTCTCCAGAGCTGCCGCCCGCACCCCAGGGAAAACAGATTTGCATTTGGAAACCAGACACCAACCACCTCAAACCTTTCTCCAGCAGCTGCAAGGGTGCATGAGTGTGTGTGCACACCCCTGACGCACCCTCCCTATCATCCCCTGCCTTCTACAAATATTAATTCAGCCAAGGCGGGCACCAGCCTGGCTGGGAAGAGAGACGGCTGCGGCTCCCCACCCCCCGGCTCTCCCTGGGGGAGTTGGGTCTGCTCCGGGTGGCTGCAGCAATGGCTGATCTTACCCCTTAGAGATGGGCATCCCTCCCTTAGAGACAGGGAAACCGAGGCATGAGAGCAGGTGAGCCAATCTTAAAAAAACAACACAGCATCAAAAACAACTCCTCGCCCTCCTTATTGCTCTGCCCTAGATCTATATGTGCCCATCGCAACAGCCGAGCCCTTTCGGTAGCATCAGCCGTGGCCTTGTTGGCGGTGGGGGGGGTGCTCCACCAAACACCGGGGAGAAGCTAGCGAGATACAGGCAAGCGCCCGTTTCATACCGAAAACGAGTGGGGGAGGACGGGGGGGGTGGGGATGCCTAGGAAAGACCTGCTCCGAAAATAGCAGCAAGGTGCCAAGGTGGGCGGCTGCTGGGCTGAAATCCCACTGTAGGCAAATGCTCTGCTGCCTGAACCGGTGCAATGAATCACCAGGGTTTTCACCGGGGCTCGTGCGCGCCGGTCTGGGGCGAGCCGGTTCCTGGAGCGTGCGGCCTCACGCCCCTGCCATGGGTTCCCGCGTGCTGGGGGTGCCACGGGGTGAGGCCACGCCATGCCCCGGCGCGGGAAACCCGCCCAGCCCCAGCCCCACGGCGGAGAGCTCGGGAGCTGGAAGGCAGCCAGCAGCCGCAGCGGGTTTTGACAGGCGGCCAGCTGTGGGCCGGCGGCCCTGGGAGCCAGCGCCGCAGAGCTCTGCAGGCGCGCGGCGAGACGGAGCTGCTTTCGAGGAGGAGGGAAGCAGGCGGGCCTGCCAGCTTTGGGGTGGCACGGCGCCAGGCCTCTTGCCCGCAGGGAGTGGGAGACATCGAGGGCTGTGTCAACGTGCCGTGGGGGACACGGCCTTGGCTACGTGCCCCCAATGCACGTGCCCGCCTACCTCTGCCTCCGTCCCGAGACCACGGGCTGGGCCCAACCTTCCCACGGCAGCTTGCAGACCCCAAGATCAACCCTTCGAGGGGACCGTTTGTTGTATCCAGGCAAGCCAGGGAGCTCCTGCGTGCACCAAGCGGATCTCCATTTTGGCCCCCGTCTGCTCCATCGCTTCCAAGAGAGGCAACCACCCTCTAAGTGCAGAAGGGAACCCAGGGCAGCTCCCCCAACAGCCCCTTCCCCCCTCTCTAGGATGATACAAGCAGCGACTAAGCCATCTATCCAGCTGCGGTCAAGGAGGTGGGGTGATGCTGCCTGGCACTGCTTCGCGGACACAGAACGGGGCCTGGGGGGATGGAGCAATCAATGCAAAGGCCACGCAGTAAGTTGGTGGCACGGCACAGCTCAGCTCCATCCCCTACGGCCACCCCTTCCCCTCCGCGCTCGGTAGCAGCAATCCTCCCAGGGTCCCCAAAAGTCACGGGCCCACGGCAGGGGTGCCAGGGGCAGGCATGTGTGCGTGCCAAGGGCCGCCGCCATGAACAAACCACCTCCTTCCTCTTCAGCTCCCCTGTCTCCGCTCTGCCCAGTGGGGAGGAAATTACACCATCGCTGGCCAGGGCTGGAGCCTGACACCCTTCCCAGTGCGGTTGTGGGCGGAGGAGGGACGATGGGGCAATGGCCCTCCTTGCTCAACAGTTCCTCCGTTGCACGGCCGCGGCCTTGGCTGTTGACTTCCCTGACAAAGCAGCTGCTCGGTTTTCCTGCCCCCACCCCCTGCAACGCTGTATTCCCGTCAGCCCCAGCCCACGAGGAGGCAGGGTCTCCGACGGCCTGAGGGTGGCAGGGAAGCAGGGAGACAAGGCGCTGCGCAGAGGGCACCCAGATCCTGGGGAGGCAGAAACCATTCAATCGTGTTATTATGGTGACTCAAAGCACCCTGAGACAGAGCCAAGGAGAGGAAAAGGGGTTGCAAAGGCACTGGACTGAGTCCGACGGCCGCAACCGTTCTGCAGACATGAGCGTGTCCATGCTCAGAGCCGCTCGGTGATGGCTCCTCACCCCGCCAAGCCTGCTGCCAGGCCTCTGGCACGGTCCCCTTGCTAGCTGGCACCTTCGAGACCCACCCAGCGCAGCGGCCGCACGGAGCTGGCTTTGGCGACGTGCGTGCAGACGCACTCCGACTGCTTTGCTGGGGCAGCTGCCGGCTGGCGGGGCAGAGGCACCCGGTGTGGACAAGGCTGCAGGCTCCACAAGCTCTGGAAGGAGCCTGCAGCAGCCTGGCTGCTGGGGAAAGAGGGGTGATAAGGAAGAGCCCTCAGGGTTTCGTTGGGCTTGGGATATTCGTGGCTCTGCTCGAGGATTCGGGAGTCAGGTGACAGCAGACAAAAGCTCAAATCGGATGCTACCGCAGGCTCCCAGCCCTCCTGCCTGGGGAGTGGCGGGATGTGGCGAGGCCCAGGGGCTGGGACAGCAGAGCCTGGTTTTTGAGCCAGCGTTGCAGCCTCCAAGTGCCTGGGGGTAGCAAGAAGGGAGCCATCCTCTCTAGGCAAGGGGTTTGCATGACACCCAAGCTCCTCAGCTCCGTTGCACAGACAGGGACCCGAGGCCTGGGATCCCTCCAAGGGCACGCAGGAGACCAGTGGTGGCGTAGGCAACAACAGCTGGGTCAGCCCAACCCCAACATCTGGGACTGCCCCTCCTGTGCGTGGGGTCCGAATGCCCATCCGGCTTTGGCAGGCGAGGCGAGGCGAGGCGAGGCAAGGCAAGAGCGGAGCCAGCACCCTCTCCCCCCTCCCGCCCCACTTTTGCAATGCCCTACGGCGTTTCCCCTTTACGCCCTCTTATCTGCCCCCGGGGCCTGGGGAGAGGCGGCAATCGCGCTAGCAGCTCGGAGGCCCCTCCAAGTGACGCAAGTCCCTGCGGGTTTATCAGCTCGACCCCTGCGTTACGGCTGCGCTGACAAGAGCCAAAGGCGCTTGGGGGTGGGGGTGAGGAGGAAAGAGCCGCTTCGCGGAGCATGTCCCCTCCGCCCCAAGAGCTGCCTCGGTGGCGCTCCGGCCAAGGCAAAGGTCTTTTACTGGGCAGCAGGAGGGAAGAGGAAGGACAAGCAGAACCTGCTGCCCCTGCAGCCCCTTACAACCACCTTCCCCAGGCCCTCTGCCATGCAGCCACGGTGGCTCCCCTCTTCTTGACCAGCTCCGTGCAGCTTATCTGCTCCCAGCTGACAGAGCAAACCTCTAATCAATATTTTAAAAGGACGTAAATTGACCCTTCTGCCATGACTAAGAAATTCCCAGCCATTCCCCTCTGCCGTCCCCGTGCCAGGGCTGACCATCAGCCTACGCTGCTCCCAAGCAAAGCCACCCACAACACCCTGGCACCGCTGCGGCGGGTGCCCAAGAGACTTCTCTGCAGGATAGACATGCTCAGCCCCATCGCAGGTGCCAGGCATGAGTATAAAGAGCATTACGTGGGGTCCCATCCCCAGAGGACAGAAAGCTCAGTCCAAGCTGTCCCACTCCCAACTGAAATGAATGAGTTTCCATGGGGGGCAGGAGGGGGGAGCCCCTTTGTGCAGAAAGTGCAACACTAAACATGCAAATAAGTTGGGGGCTGGATCAATCCTTTCAATTTACACCAAAAAAAACCCAGCAGTTTTCCGTGGGCGGGGTGGAGGGAAAACACCCCACATTTGTCCTTGATGCCCAGAAGATGGCACTCCCAGGGCATGTTACCACAGCACTGTACTGGGGACGTCCTCACGGGCCTGAGAGTCGAGTGCTCCAAGATCTGCTTGAGCAAACCCATTTTCCTTTGCCCTCCTCGCCCCCGCCCCCCAGCTGGGAGATGGGCTTGGGAGCATTAGGAAATAATTATGGGAGTCTGGACGCGGTAGATAAGCCATCTAGTCCAGGCTACGTAAACAGGAGGCAGGCCCGTGCACGGGGCTGGCATTCAACCGCCCTGTTCTGCAACGCAGCGCAACGTTTGGCGGCTTTGTGGATGAAGAAGCTGAGGAGGGCAGAGGAAGGGGAAAAACAGCCCTCTGTAACAATAAGCAACACCCCCTCCCCCTGGCCCAAACAGAGGGGTGGGCAGAGGTCAGAAAACCAGGGGCTCAGGGAAGCCAGGGTGTGGGAGCTAGGCCCTGCCTGCCGCGGCTTTCTTTGAATCCCGGAACCACATTCATGCAAAATCCCAGACGCCACGCAGGGAAGGGCCTGGGAGATGGCAGGGGCCATCGCTGGGCTCCAAGGCAGGATCAAGGCTGCCCAGCCCAGCCCTGTTCGATCCGGGTCGAGCTGTTCTTGCCCCCCCTCCTTGCTCCAATGGCAGCTGCCCCTTCCAGCATGAAGCCGAGTTAAAGTTTTTCCAAGATCTAATCTAAATCACCAGTGCTGTTGCTTAAGCGGATTACCCCTTGTCCTACCTTAGGTGGGCAATCGACCCCTGTCCTCTCTGGAAAGAGCAGAAGGCCGGGGGGGATTTGTACCTTATAGGTTACCTAAACAGACTTTTCCACAGCTAGAGACTGTGAGGCTCTTGCAGATGCCCCCAGTTAATGGAGGGCCCAAGCTCTGTATCTCTCAGCACATCCAGTGCCGTTACCTGCAGGGACTAAGAAACCAAGTGCCCCCCAGTCCATAAACAGCCAGATGCTCACCTCCCCTGGAAGGATTCTGGTTAAAAGGCAAGGCTGATTTTGCCTTTTAGGAGTTGCTTGAAGCTTTCTGCCCTTAAAACCCAATAAACTTCCCCTCCCCCCAACAGAAGCTGCGACTCCCCCTTATTCCCACAACTCCAAGAGCCGGGGCTTTGCAAGGATGCAAGTCGTGCCCACACACCTGAACGATGGAGAGCCTCATGCATCTACAGCACTGAGATCCAAACGCCGATTAAAAATTCAGCTCGGAATTGCTTTTCCTGCCACTCCCCCCCTCCCCAGCAATTTTGCACTAAAACCCATTACTGAAGTCTCCCGCTCCCTAACAAAAGTATCATCCAACACCCAGCCATATCCTGAGGAGCAATAGAGCAATAGAGAGAGAGGAGCTCTTTTCAAAGAGCCCCTTTGAAGGCGAAATCGCCATTTCCTCCACCTCCCCAGACCCCTCCTGCATTTCCCCCTTTTCAGTTTTAATTGCTGGCTGAGTCATGTGAACAGCATGGAGCTCTTTACAGCACCTGCCCCTAAGGGCAGCAAGCTCCAGGATCTCTGTGCAGGGCCTGGCCTGGGAAGTTACAGAGGCATTTTAGAGCTCAAGTTTGTGTGTGTATATATATTTTATATATATATATCTCAAGACATTCATGCACACGGTTTCCCAAAAGGAAATTGCACTAGAAACTAAAGTCCCCCCCCTCACCGCCATCCTCTTTCAGATCAAGAGGTGCCAGCACCGACCAGCCCTGCCTTGCCTTTTACAGGGCCGGCCCCTCATTTACTGAATTACCCCATCATTCAGAGGAAAACAACAACAAAAAAAAGCTGAGTCTTCAGACACGGCTTGTTTTTTCTCGGAGTTAAATAGCAGCCCGAGTTAAGGGCAGAGTCTAGACTGGTCTATAAACTGGGGGGGAGAAAAGAAGGTGGGGGAGAAGAATGAGCTGCTCTCTTTGTCCCTCTGCTGATGCACATCGCGCGGAAGTTGCAAAGTTTTTTTTATTTTCTAGGAAAGAAAAGGGGGAGAGCTTTAAAAGAGAGAGATAAAGGGAGCGGGGGACATTAGGGTGGGGGGAGGAAAGCCAGTGGAGATGCAAAAAAGTCCCATTTTAAAAGGGTCACCCCGTTCTGCTCTCGACAAACCAGGTCCTCAGGGTGGCATGAAATAAAAAGGTCTAGATTCTTTTTCCCCCCACCCTCGGACTGGGTTTGGGCTGTGCAAAAAGCTTTGTAAATGCTGCACGGCCAGCCGTGAAAAGAACAGAGTCAGCACGCAAGGCTGAGGCTTTCCCGCCAAGCACCCTACCCCCAGAAGGCCATGGGGGAGCAGGACTAGAGCAGCACCCAACTGGAGGCCCCGTTCCTCCCCTTCCAGCAGCCTGACATCAAACTTCGAGCTCTTTAAATGCAAAAGGCTCCAAGCAGCGGGCAACATTACTGCCACCCCGGCATGCCAGGCTGGCGGGAACGAGGCACGGGCACGCCACCGACTGCTGCTCCTGCAAGCGGAGGGGCCCTATGCTGCAGCCGGGCGCGCCGGGCCCCGAGGAAGCCATGCTCCCGCGTGCCGGGGCGGGGGATTCTGCTCAGCCCGAGGTTGCGGAGTGCACCGCCCGGCCCGGCTGCTGAATCAAATCTGTGCTGGCCCCAGGCCACGTTCCGGGACGGGCGCGCACACAAAGCAGAAAGCAGCTGCTTTTCGCATTCACGCACAGGAAACTCCGAAAGGGGCAGCGGCAGGAAGCCCCGATGCCGCGTGCTGCGAACTCGCTTCAGTTCAGTACTCCTGATATCAGTACGCTGCGGTCAGAGAATTCAACCTGGAACAGAAAGGTCAGGGGCTGGGTTCTTCCCCGGATCGCCACGCCGAGGGGAATCGTTTCTGGTTAAATCCCTCCGAGACGGATGGGCCCTGCATGTCCTGAGCCCCCCCACCCCCCAAGCACGTGAGCCACGAAAAGCAGGTGTTGCCCAGGACGGTTGAGATGCTGACTAAATACAGATGCGGCTTGCTTATGCAGAACCTCGCGGGGCCGGGGCAAGGGCGTTACACAGCAGACTGCAGCAATGTGGGGCACCATGATCTGCAAGGTCCCTTCCAGCCCCTAACAACCTGTGAATCTCTCCCTCCACAGCCCTCCATCGTCACAGAAAGCAAGGCTCCTAGACGGCAACCCCGTTGCCCTACGCTATACCCGGCCTCCCCCGCCCAAAATGCCATGCCTACTTGGCACGGCACGCACCGAGGCTTGCAACCGCTCTGTGAGCCAACCCGAGCTGCCTGCCTGCGGGAGCATACACAGAGCTGCTGGGCCCCCTCGTCTGAAGGCAAAAAAGGGGCATTTTCACCGATCCACAGGAGCCCGATGATGTCTGGGCATCACTTTCATCCTCTCCAAGCTCGCAAGGCGTAGGGAGCTCCACGATCCTTGCAGAAAGCAGGAAGGGAGATCATGAAAAGAGAGGTGCAGGCCGAGGCCAGGGGACGCTTTGCGATGAGCATACCCCAAGGGCCGTGGTGGTGGGGACAAAATCAGGTGGCAGCACCATCAGACGCAAAAGGACAGTGTCTACAGTCAGATTTTTAAGGCCAGGAAGAACAAGCTTCTGCCTCGAGCCGCCACATCAGAGCCCCAAAAACTCAGCAATTCCTGGAAGCACAGCCCGGGCGCATCTGAGCTGCGGTTAAAGAGGTGTCTGACACCAATTTAAAGATGACCACGTGATGGACGACCGCGGTGGCCTGGTGAGGGGCAGCCAGCGAGTGCGGCCCTTCAGCTGGGATAAATTTCTTGCCTGCTTTCCTCACCCCAGCTTCAGCCCCCGATTTCTGCTATGCCTCTTGCAGCAACTGATCCGATCGGAAAATCTTCCCCCCCACACCCACCACGCACGTCACGTGGGCGAGATATGAAAGGGAGACGACCTGCCTCCGGCTCTTGCAGCCAAAAGGACATTTTGCTGGTGGGGAAGTGGAGCTCACCCTTAATCCCCCTTCCCGGGCCAGCAGAGAAAGGCGCCGAGCTGATACGTTATCAGCCGGGTAGACGGTTGCTGGGGTAAAAACTGGCGTTGAGAGAGAGACGCGGGGCAGGGCTGGACTTGCGGGCACCTCCGCGCGGGTCGGTGCCTGGCCGGTTCCAAAATGGGAATCCCCTGTAGCACCAGCTAGGATTTCCATGGGGTTAAAAACATTTTTAAAAAATAAATAAATAAAGGAGGTGCCTCATTCCCAAAGCTCCTGGGGTGCGACGTGCACTCCCCAACCCCCTAGGCTGATCTTTGTACTTTGGGGTCATTTCTTCCCCGGGGGCTGCTTGAAGGGACCGCGCCGACTTGTAACACGTGCCGGGAAACTCTAGGAACAAGGCCACAAAACTGATGACGGTGGTTAGATCGGGGGAGAAAGGGGTGGGGGGAGGATTTTATACCCTTTTCTTTGAAACGGCGCAGTTCTGCCTTCCTCCGCTCCCCGCCCACTTCCCCGAGTAGCCCTGGCCAAACGGCACTGACTGCTATGAAAGGCACAAAGTAAAAATGAAAGATCTCTCTTCTGGCTCCTTTCGGTTCGCATCAGCTGTGCGCACGGCTCCCGGCGTTCGGGCAGCCACGTGTTTGCGGATGGGTCCTCCCTGCACGTGCTGCAAGGCCATGGGGCTGGGAGCCAGGACACCTAGGCTCTCTTTCCAGCTGTGCTACCGGCTGGGCGTGTGAGCCTGGGCTGCCCACGTAGCCTGGTGCACCTCAGCTTCCCTTCCTTGAATCTACACAGCAAACGTGGGAGGCAGGGGCTCTCCTAAAAGGTGCCCGAGCCCCAGCTCAGCCAGGGAGGCACGGTACAAATCGGAGAGCCAAGGCTCAGTCCTGTCAACACCCTCCCTGCCTTTTTAATCCACCAAGTTAGTTCAGGAGAGGACAAAGGGACTAGCCAGATGAGCAAAGAGTCGGTCCTTCATTAGCAGCCGTGTCCTCTCTTGGACCATCCTGCCTGGCCTAAAATCGCACCGAAATCTCCAGATGCAGGGGGCGACAGACAGCTTTCCGCGGAGAGAATTAGGCCCGTAAGGCTGTTTCTGCTACAATCCGATTTGCTCCCTTAGCTATCGGCTACACAAAATTCACTCCACCCCCAAATTTCACCTCCTAGCCACCGCCTTGAACGCTGCGAACCGCGATTCACCTGCTCCTTTGCTCAAGCCTCCTCCTGCATGAAAGCCACCCAAGCCAGATACTGGCAGGACCTCCCGAGAAGCAGGGTCCAAGACCTCGATTCTCCTCCCCTTCCACACCATGGTAAAAAAAAATCAGAAGTGGCTCCACCGACAGCTTTTGCTTATAGTTTCATAGTGACCCTATCCATTATATGCTCCAAGCCATCTCCATTTCGGTTTTTTCCTGCCATACATTGGTTAAACGTGTACCGACATAATCATCGCGGGTGGGGCTTCATTAACACGCGTGCACACATGTACTAGCATTATAACAGCACAAGCTGTAGCGTGGAGGCAATGATACCTGTGTAAAAAGAGCCTTGAAAATAAGACAGCCATTCCTCCTCCTACACAAAAATAGCACTTTGGTATCTACCATTGTAACTGGATCCACAATCAGGGGCTGGGTAGGAGGTTGTACTGCTCTTATTATAGCAGGATGGCCCATGCGGTACCTTTGACTAGTGCAGCGGTTCCCAGCTCCTCAAGGCTCAAGACAACACTTGCTAGGCTCCCGGCCCCTCGGAAAAAATCCCAGCTTCTGGTTTTCACTCATTTCTTTTGTCTATAGGGAAAAATACTAGAGTAATTTTCCAAGCCCTCTGCAAACAGAAGGGGCTGCACCAGGGCTGTGGGTTGTTAACGCTATGAATTCCCAGCTGATTGGCAAGATAAATCCAGAGATTTCATGTTAGCACTCTTAGGTACCCAAACATTACAAAGGATCTCAAGGCATCCCTAGGCACCGCGTCGCTCTGGTCGGGGATCATTGGATTAGCATGAAGGAGACTTCATTTGTGTTGTCAGCGGGTGTCACAGGCACGTGGCCTTCCACAAAGGCTTTAAGAGAAGTCATAGCACAAGGCCACTGGGATCACGTGCCCAAAATGCCAGGAAGCAGCAAATTGAAAGGAGTGTTCCCTTTAACATGACGACGTGCTTTGGGGGTTTGGAGGGGGTGAAGGAGCGTCAGCGTTTCCAGGAGGCTCAGAGCTACGACCCCTGCCACGCCGGGAGGGCACCGAGGCAGTTATGGGGACGCCCTCTGGGGTGCTCAGTGCAAAGACACCACTTCGGAGCTCGCAAGCAGGGCTCCTGGCGCCCGGTCCATCGTTACGGCTTAAACAAGGCAGGGAGAATCACGGATCGCAGCGTCCGGCAACTTCAGCGCGGTGGCTAAGAGTGAGGACACCTCGGCCACGCCGCCAGCAACCCCGCGGGAGGCAAGTCAGAGCTGCAACTCCTACGTGGCAGATGGCGAAACAGGGCCAGTGACAGGGAAGTGAACCAACCCCAGGCGGTGGGACAGACACGCAGATAAGTGAACCCTGGAGAAGACGGGGCCAGGCACTTGGGGAATATTCCTATGGGCAAAGCTGGCTTGTAGGGTCCCGTCACCGCGCTGGCACCGACATGGCAGGGACCAGGGAGGAGGCAGAATCAACCACATCCTGCGCAGCCGCAGCATCACCTCCGTCCCCACCTGCCCTCATGCATATGGCCCATCCCAGCTCCATCCCCAAGCCTCCCTGACACGCTGCTGGTGCCTCCTTTGTTCTGTTCCCCTGGAAGCTGTTAGCGTGCGGGAGGTCACCGGCTGCCCTGACCTCCGCTTGTTCAGTAGCGCTCTCAAGGGACGGGGGGTGGCCCCGTGCCGGCTTCCTCACCTCCTGTCTTCCCGGCTCATGCCCTCAGAGATGGCTTTGAAAAGCAAGTCCCCCACCGCCCCCAACACCAGTCCAGTAGGGAACAGCAGGTTGCTCCTCCCAGGGCCAGACCCAGCAGGAGGGGTTGGCGGAGAAGTATGCCTCCCAGTCAGGCCAAGTCAAACCTGGCTGCACCCTGGGAGCAGAGGCAGCGACAGGTCCTGTTCTGGGAGGGCAGAGCCCAGAAGGCTGGCTGTCGTGTCCCAAACCCTCCGCTGAGCCAGCAAATGCACCGGACCAAGTGTGTCCTCAGCTTTCATGTGGCTCGAGGGATGCCTCGCACCCCAGCCTCTTTGCACAGATCCCCCCCACCTTCAGGAAATAGGCCCCATCTCTGCATGAGAGACACCGAAAGCTAAGCAAGCCAGAGGCTAATGGGAGACCCCCACCCCAAAACCAGTGCATTTCCCCAGCACTTGGTGGCATCGGGTCTAAGCCCCACACAGCAGCCACAGACCAAAGCACCTTTCCAAGTCACAGGTCCAGGCTCGACGGATGGTGCAGACCGGGCACCAGAAGCCCCCAAGCAGGCCCCAGCTTGCCCCAAGCTGCACGGCACAGAGAGGAGCAGCATACCGACGGCACGCCGGCTCGGCCACCCCAATGCAGACAGTGAAAGACTCTGCACTAACGAGGGGCAAGTCAAACAGCCAGCCTCCATCTGGCTGCAGCAATATGGGTATTAAAGAGAGTACAAGCCCCCTCCATGGGGGAGCACACCCCCTTTCACTGGGGCAGGGGACTTTTCACATCCTCCGCTCCACTCTCCCTTGGCTCTCCAACGTGCATTTTAATAACCTGGGTAGCACCAGGAAACTGGCCATCATGGTCCCCCTCCTTTACCTGTGAGGTTATCCCAGGCGGTTGTCAGGGTTGGGTGTGTAATTTTGCTAATAGGTTAAACAATGGATTTGGACGGGGCAGTTTGTGTAGGGGTGACCCTGTCTCTGGCAGGGGGGTTGGACTCGATGACCTCTGGAGGTCCCTTCCAGCCCAGACTTCTATGACTTAGTGACGGGGGCAAAAGGCAGAGAGCTCCTCACCCTGTGCAGGTGGGCCAGATGACAGAATAAGCATAAAGGAGATGTGTATGGGACTATGTAGGAAGCTGGTGGCTTATTCCCAAGGATTTCAGTGGAAAAAACAGAGCATCTCAATGCCTTAGCAGATTTGGGCCTGGAGGCAATGGCCCTACAAGGATCCTGGGGCTGCATCCAGCAGACGATGGCCTTGGAGTCCTAACTGAGTGTTACCTCCTCTCCCCAAGTAGCCAAACCCTGCTCCTAGACAAACTGAACTTGCTTTCAGGCACCTAAAAGCCAAAGAGCCGTACAGCTATTAAACGGGGCCACAGTGACGGGTCCACTGACCTCCATGTGCATCCACTGCAGGCCAGATCCGGTGCATCGTCTATTTTTATGTGACACACCCTGCCCCCCCCCTCCCCCGAACCAAGCACAGCTTAGGTTTCTCCATGGGTGTTTAATGCCCCGTCCCCCCACCCACTCCTCCAAGACAGGAAGTCAGCAGAGGAGGTAATTGCTTCATCAATATTAACATGACACCGAACGCGGCTGAGCACAGCTACTCCCACCAGAGCCCTGCAAGCACCTCCTTGACAGGGAAGGAGGAGCTGAAGAATAGCATCTCGTGTGCAATTAACAGTCAGGAGACAAACAGCCGTATCCCCCAGGCTTCATCATGCTCCGCAGAGCGCAGGCCGCCGCAGCCCGGAACAGGCAGCATGCGCTGCTCGACTGGGATGTGATAGCAAGAGGAAGAGATACCGGTCCCACCTGGAGCGGCGCAAACGCAGAGACGGACTCTACCTGCATTGCTGCGTGCTGCAGCCGATTCTCCAGTGCCCACAACCTTGCTAGATCCATCTCTCTGAGCCAAAAAAATTGGGGAGTAGTATTTACTTGAATGCCATAAACTAGGACTATTATTGCTGTGCAACACCCCGGAGCTTCCCTGCCCCAAGGAGCTCGAGAGAGACGGACCTCTGTGTGGGTGTCACGCGTAACACAGCAAGGGGGTAAGGCATCTTCCTGGGAGAAGCTGAGGTCTGCATCTCCAGGGAGGAGAGCTTGCCGTCACGCTGTGTCGGAAACAAGTGCCAGCTCCACAAGGCATGAGGCAGTCTGTTCCCCTCCGGTGCCAGTCCTGCCTGGCATGGGAGCTGCAGCTGGCTGCGTGCCGTGCCCCACGCCCTGCCGTTCTAGACGTGAGCCCACCTGCCCTGGAAAACTAATGAGGTTTGGCTGCCAAATGGTTTGAACTACCTTGAAAACCCAGAGGGCCGTGGCGCCCCTGAACTAGCCCTGTAGGTACCAGGGGGGTAACGTGCCCTCAGGAGTCAGTAGCAGGCCAGAAGAGCCCACAAAAGGCCAGCCTTGGGCATCAGACGCCGATTAACCCCACACCCCACTGTCCGTGCACACATGTGGTCCCCTTCCCCCACCCGCACACAGGCAAACAAGAGTCAGACGGGGCTGAGAAAATTAAGTCATTGCACAAGGGAAAAAGATAAGAGTCAATTTTGTCCTTGGCTGATGTGACCTGGCTGAAGGGAAGGCCCTGAGCAATAAGGGCCCCCCGGCACATACTGCTGCTATTCGAGCCCTGTGCAGAGATGCCCGTTGCTGTACAGAAGAGACGGCTGCTGACAGAGAGCTGGCAATGGCACCAGCGCCGTCGCCAGCACAGCCCAGGATTCTGCAAATCGGGTCAGATATACTCGCCCAGAAATGGCACAGACCTGACCGCATGGGGAAACAGGACCTGGCCGAGAATAGGCCACTGACCGCTGCAGCCTCCCCGCCTTGCTGCAGCGAGGACGGCCTTTTTGTACCGCGCCTAGCGCGCTGGGGGCCCCGGGAAACTCCAGCCATACGAAGCCACCCTTCGCTCCCCACTGGCGATGCTGTTGCTGCCTGCAAAAAAAATAAAATAAATCGAGAGTCTTTAGATTGCTACGTGCTCTGCACTTTCTTAACTGCATCCGAAGGGGAAAGCAAAACCCTGCGAGCTGGATCGCAGCCACTGAACGTGGGGGGTGAGGAAGTGCTATCGCCTCCCCTGCCAAGGCCTGCTGGGGAACAGCCCCGACGGTAGCTGACGGGAGCCGGCTGCACGCATCCTGCTCGCCAGCTTTGTTTACATTCCTGCTGCCGCTTCCCAGCAATACCAGGGCTGCTCCCTGCAGAGGCCGTGCCCAATCAGCTGGGGCTGGAGAGCATTCGAAAGCACGCGCTGGAGGGCGGCCAACTGGAGCTCCTGGCCAAATGTTTCGCTGAGCAAGCGGCTGGCGGGGATCCAGAGGCCGCAGGCTTGGTGCTGGGGAAGAGGCTTTCCCCAGACCCAGCAGGTCGGCAGCGTGCGCTCCTCTGCCCGCAGCGGACGCTCCGGGCGGGGATTGTCAGCAGCTGGGTGGCTCTGGGGGCGACGTGTCTATACCACGGGGAGAGCCTGCCGGGCTTGGGTCCAGGCTGGAAAACAGACCCACAGCACGGGGAGGGCCTGGCTGGGATGATCGAGTGACCCAAGGGATTGCAGGGAGTGGGGACTCAAGGAGCCTCTGGGATTTGGATCCATTGGGTGCACTGACATCCCCGCTAGCTCCAGCCCTGCTACATCAAAACTTGGCAGCATCTCCTGCACTCCCCCGCTCAAGGTCTCCCCTGGAGCTGGGGCAGCGGGGAGAGGAGTCAGCTGGGCATGAACAGCGCGTCTCCACTACCCCCGAGCCCTGCTCAGGGTGGTACGGCACGTCACAGACCCCAGGGTTAGCCTGGCCAGCTCAGGTGGAGCCGATCGCTGGGACAACAGTGCAGCCTCGGCCCATTCCCCTCCCCTGGCCTCAAAATCCAATTGGCTTGCTAAAACACTCAGGATTTCACAGGAGAGGGCTCCTAAATTGTCGTTTACCTGCTTGCTGCAAAAGAGGACCTGCAAAACCCAAGCTAAACCCCACTTTCATGCCCCTTAAAATGCAACCCGGGTCTTGTGCAAAGCTGCAGTGGCAGGAATCGCGCAACGAAGAGAAACAGCAAGCGCCCTGAGGCTTGCATCAGCCGGCACAGGCTGGTCGCGCTGTGGCTACCCAGGCAGTGTCACCACTTGCAATTGAGTTACGCTAGCTTTGCACAACGGCCTCACGTGGGGCTGCAGTGCTGCAGCCGGCGACGTGCCCCTGGGAAAAACAAAATCAAGCCGCAAACCTGCTGCATCAGCCCGTTTCAGGCTCCCGGGAGTATAGGGTCCTGTTTTGGAGCGGGGATCTAACAGGTCGGGGGCGAAGGCTGCAATGTCCCGAGAACCCGGAGGGAGCAAGGTCTGGAAGTGACATCGCCATGGTGACAAGACAGGAAGATCACAGCCGGCGAGCTAAGAGCTTTTTCACAGATTAGGAGGAGAGATTACAGCCGCCACTATTTACAGGAAGTACACAACCACATTAAAAAAAAAAGAAAAAAAAGACAGAGACACAGCAAGAGGTGGATGTAAATAAGAGTGAACACAGGAAGGATTCATGTATTTTTAAACCCCAGCTTGTAACCGGTGTGGGAGGATCTGCAGAGTTTCTGGAAAGCAAGCGTGTAGGGGAGCTACTCCCACCTGCAACGTTAGGGCCAGACCCATCACAAGGGCTCCAGGTGGGCTGGGACTTGGTGACGGGGGCGCTTCCGACCCCTGCCACCGAATGGCATCAACCTGAAGCCAGGTCTCTTCCCCTCGGTGCAGTCCCTCCCACCCCATCCTTTCGGGCCACAAGCTCAAAGCCAAAGATACCCAAAGCCTTCGATTCCCTGCAGGGTGATGCCCGAGAGGATGGAGCTGGGCTGTTCCCAGTGGGGATGGCAGAACAAGGAGCGATGGGCTCAAGTTGCAGCAAAGGGAAGTTGAGGTTGGATATTAGGAAAAGCTCTCACGAGAAAGGTAGTAAAACACTGGAACGGGTTACCCAGAGCGGTGGTGGTGTCTCCATCCTTGGAGGTTTTGAAGGCCTGGCTCAACAAAGCCTTGGCAGGGGTGATCTAGATGGGGATGGTCCAGCTTTGAGCAAGGGTTGGTCTCAATGACCTCCTGAGGTCCCTTCAAACCCTCATTTTCTACAATTCGATGATACTGTTTTTGGGGCGGTCTGGGGCATAGCACAGATCGGAGAGGCAGACCTGAGCCAGCTGGAAATGCACTCAGCTCTTGTACTGCGAGATCCCATCTCCGGGTATCTGCCCAGCTTCCTGACTCGCAGTCACACCTTTGCCTACAGCCACCCCCTTATTTACATGCTTTTACACCTAGCAAAACCACACCGTGCCTTTCCCTTCCTGCAACTCATTCGAGCCGAATTATTTGCATGCCAGCATCTAGGAAGCCTGCTTTAGTCCGGAAGGCAGGAGCGCAGCCCTCAGGATAGCTGTTCCTCGCCCATCACTGCTTGGACCGGATCACGCGGATGCCACCTGGATCGCGTGCCCACCAGCTCGGCTCGGGGGACCACTCTCGCTACCCGCCGCGCCAAGGAGCCGTTGTCTCTCGGGCAGGCACTTTCCCTGTTCGAACCGAGCTCTTCCCTCTCCCAGCACCCTGGGCGGATCGCACCGGGCAGCCGTTCTGCTGGGATCCCAGCTCTCCTCCTTGTGACGAACCCTAAATAAATGGGAATTAAAAGTCCCCCCCGAAAAGCAACGCACAACCCTACCCCCACCCCCCCCATCTGGACCCCATCTGCTGCTGCTGTTTGCTCCCCATCCCCTCCCCCAGCCTAAACTCTGATGTACTTAAACACATACATCAAAGGCGCCTGGCTGTGCCCCTGGGGAGTCCTGCTTTAAGCACATTTCCTTCTATTAGCCAGCAGCTTACTGATTCAATGCGCAGGGCGGCCCAATCAGCGGGAGAGGGGGAGAAAGGCAAGGAGAGAGCAAGGCTCGGCAAACACAGAGCCAGAAGGGAGAGGAAGAGGGGTGGGGGGCAGGGGTTAGACTCGCTTTCTCCTGGGTTTCACTCTCCAGGAGCCTCCAGCCTCGGTTCTGGAGGCAAACGGCGGCTCTGGGCTGCTCTCTCTCCGCCCGGCCATCGAAGCTCCGGTTTGTCCCAGACCAGGCGGTCTGCGGGGCCTGGCCGCAGTCAGAAAGTCTCATTTCACCAGGCGAGTCTGCGCCGTTTAGCTGTCACCGCGAAACCCCTCAAATGCAGCAAGCCGGGCTGTGGTCAGAGGTCCGTGCTCATACAAGCAGGAAGGGAAGGCAGGCCAAGAGGCAGGGAGACTTGGCAATGAGGATCCCCTCGCTCTCAGACCGAGGAAGACAGACTTGAACCCCAAGTGAATAGATAGATTTCAAACAACCAGGACTGCCAGGTCCTGCGCTGCTGAAAGGGCAGGGCGCACAGACCTGTTTCCTTCCAGGTTTGCAAAGCAAGCATTGCACAGAGGGGGGCCAGACCAATGCATGATGTTAGAAGCTCAATGACCTCAGCAATGCAGGTAAAGACATATTGATCCGGAAATGAGAGGCCACAAGACCCCTCCCCTGCTCTTTGTGCAATCGAGGCAAAACCAGGCCCCTCTGAGACCCATTTAGCCCCAGGAGGGCAGCTGTCCATGCAGGGTGAGGGATCCACATACTATACACCTCCAGGGGCATCACCATGCCCATGCAACGCTGTCCCCAACATGGTGCCCAGCCTCTCCTGTGCCAGGAGCCAGCCCAGAGCCTGCAGGCACAGTCACCACAAAGACAAAACCCTGCTTCCAACCCACGGCACAACTCCCAGCAGAGCAGCCAAAAATCAAAGGACGCAAGAGAGCAACAGGGCAGGGAAGGACAGGGCCCCCTAACCGATCTGGGCACATGTCAATGCGTCTCAGAGCTTCTGCCCCTCTGCAGCATCGGATCCACCCTGCCCCAGCTTCACTGCCGGCACACACGCAAGGCCGAGGACATTGCGGCCTCTTGCCTGGAGCAGCTTTGGATGCAGTGATGCCCGGGGCTTAGCCAGCGACGCAACCCCGTGCCCAGCGCCTCCGGAGACATCTCAGTTCAGAACACCCAGGAGAACTGCCTCCTCCCAGGGGCGCGGATGAGCGACGGACCCGCCTCGACGACCCCGGAGGATTAGACCCCGGAGGCGGCAGGGGCATTCAGAGCAACCAGCGGGTGACCAAAGGACCGCGCGTCTCTCCGGGCACCTACTTGCTTGAACTGCTCCTCGTAGGTCCAGTCTCCGTGGTCTGGCGCCTGCTGCTGCAGCTGCGAGTGCCCCTGATGGCTCAATCCCGACGAGAGGCGGTCCTGCCCCCCAGGCAACCTCTGCGGCTCTCCCCGGTACTGCTGAGGGGCCTGCGGCTTGCGGAGGAGCAGGGAGCCCTGCCCCGCTCTCACCGCCTCGGCTGAGCCGAGCCTTTCTTCCCCCATCTCTTCATCCTCCTCGTAGTCATCTTCCTCCTCCTCCTCCTCCTCTTCCTCCTCATCCTCTTCCTCCCCCAGGTCCTCCTCAAAGTCGCCTTCATCCCATTTGTGCTTCCTAAAAGGAAGGGGACAGAATCCATCATGATCTGGGCAGCTCGTAGCAAGCCTGCCAAGAACCCTGCCCCCCGATTTAGTGATCCCAACCCCGCGAACCCCCTCCAACAGCGCCTGGCAGGACCCGAAGGAGACACCAGAAGGAGGTAGATCTGCAGCAGGCAGGAGGAAATCCCATTTGCACGAGGTGCCAGCGGCCTGCAGGGCCCCAATTCACAGTGAGGAGAGTGGGAGACAATTCCTCCCAATTTCCCCAGAGGTAGCTATGCCCTCCAGATGAAGCAGCTAGCACTGGCCTAGAGGCAAGAGGAGCTACAGGGGCTAGCTGGACCCCAGCTGCTGATGCCAGCGCTCCTTACTATTTCAGGGCACCAGCTTTTCGTACGTTGGTTGGAGACGGGCTGGGAAGCATGCGTGTCCGTCCTGTCTTCCCGACATACCGCAGGGTCAGGAGGTCGCTCAGCTCCGTTCCCCCCACCCCAGGCCTTCTGCCAAACCTCCACCATCCATCAAAGCCTGCCAGCAAGCTTCCTCCTGGCTACCTGATACCGGACTGGAGAGAGATGGCTCCTGTCTGGGGGAAAGCCAGGGACAGGGGCAGGAAGGAGCTTTGCCAGGCTCAAAGCCATTTCCAAGAAGAGCCGTCTCCCCAGGCAGTGCTCTGCTGTGGGGTTGCCTCTTCGAGGGGCTAGAAGAAGACCCCAGTGTTGGTCCTGACAACCGAAGAGGTTTAATGCTAAGCCACCCAACACTTGTAGGAGACACGGGCGTCCTTGGGGGCGAGCAAGGGAGCTCGATAGCATGGGGGACCTGCTTTATCGCCAGCAAGTACCTGGAGGAACAGCCACCAAGAGCGGCAGCATTCAACCATTGCCTTGATCTTGTGAATCACACGTCAGCTCCAAGCTCTGGGTAGCAACAAGGCACATTCCCAGTCTGCATGGGACTGATGATTCCCTGCTTAGCACCTCAGGGCAGGGATGGGCTCCGATTCTGCACTAAGGGCAGGACACAGTGGGGCACTGATCTGCACTGGGTGTGTGTTTGGGGTGGGAGCTCTTAGCCACCTGCATTGCAACATTGGGACTCAACAGGTCTCATGCTACAAGCTCTCAGTTCCATCATACAGGAGCACCAGGAAGGTTGCAGCTTCCAGATGCTCCAACAGAGCCCGTTACGACAGCTAACCTTGTCTGGGACTTAGGGGATGGCCAGAGAGAAGTGAGCAGCAGACAAGACCCCTACCATTAGTTAGTATGCTAATTGTCATAGTTCTCATGCATCTGCAAAATAAATATATTCCTCACCCCAACTTCTGAGCAGGCAAACACCGCCCACCCAGACCAGGTTTGTCATTGGAGTCAGGGATCACTGGCAGGAGCAGCTCCTTTGGAGCACCTGAAGCCATCTCAAGTCAGAGCCAAACGCCTGCTTGGTCTGAGAAGAGTTTCTCTGGGGACAGCCGCAAAACCTTCAGCCAGAAGCCAGCCCTGGGTTTTGAATGGGGTGTTAAAATCTCCCCAGAGCAAACTGGCCTCCAGAGATACCATAATGAATCCAACTGGCCTGCGCTGTAGCACAGATGTAATTCTAGGCAGGTATGGAAATCTAGCCCCTTGAGAGCCCCTCTAGCGATGGGCTGGACAGTCCTGAACTCAAGTCCACCAGGCAAAGTGTTGAAGTGACAAACGCTTTCCGCTTTAGGATGGCAATGCACAATTTGGTCAACTGAGGAATATGGGTTTCATTGGAAGAGAGGTTTAATCACCATGAGGGGCCTTACTGCTCTCCAAGGGCAAGGCAGCGGCATCCCAGGGTTACAGAGGTGTTCAGGGACAACTCCTGCCTCTCTCCAGCTGTTGTGTACACTGTGAGCGCGGACAGGCAGCTGCCAGTGGGAGAGGCAATAGGGCAGCTTGCTCCTTGAGCAGTTTAAAGCCAAGCTGAGCCTGGATCCTACCTCAACTCCCAGAGTGGAAAATGTAGCACTATGCCCTGCTCTGATGCAGCTGGTACCCCTGGGTGCTCTGGTCCTGCACTGGGCCCAGTATAGGGCTCAAGCAGAGTTCCCCACCAGGCTTCAGTCCCACACAGAGATCATCCCAAATGTGTTATCCAAACAAAGCCCCCCTCGGTGGGGAAGTCCTGCCTCTGGGCTGGGGTCCCAGCAACAGCCGAGACCACAGTGCTGCACTGCAACACCCACCGGTGAACAGGCAGGAGCTGGAAAAGACTCTCTACCCCAATGGGTTGAAAACACAGCAGGGCCCCAGGAGCATGTGCTCCGGTTCATCCTCTCTCATGTGGGATCAGGCCACCACAATCAGACAGGCTGGAGGCTGCAGCACCCCGTTCATGCCCCTGCCGTCCCAGCGATCCCTACAGAGAGCTCAGGGCACAGATCCCTGCCCCCAGTGCCAGGCAGTGCATTTCAAGGAGACGACGACTTTAAAAATATCCACTCATTTAAATGCAAGCGAGATAGTTTCCATTCATGCAAAAACTGTGTTGGAGGCCCAGCTCTGAGCGCCCAAACCAAGAACGAGTTTGTGCTCGTTTGCATTGCCAGGGTCAAGCTGTAGGCAAAGCAGCTGTATTTAAGCAGTGTTATTCTCCCCTCAGCCCACGCTCCACGTAGTCTCCTGGCCTCGTCCTTATCCTGGGGCTGGTACCGAAGATAAGAGCCTACTACTGCTACAAGTTAAGGATTGCCAAGAATTAGCCCCATACTCCGAGTCCCACTCAGATCCCCTTCCTGATCTGCTGCTCTGCTTCCTGTCCCCTCCACGATCTGCCACGTGACACTGAGGCTGCCCACACCTGTATTAGCCTATGCCCTGCTGCATTAGCCTCTGATGCCAGTCCCGTGAGAGCCATCAGTTCACGCCCCGTACTCACAGGTCATCATCATCCTCAGAGCCCATGTCCTGCTGGTACCCGCCGTCACCGTCCTCCTCGCCCCGCTCCTCCTCATCCTCCTCTTCCTCCTCGGCTTGGCTCTCGTCCGACGCGCCCGGGCTGGACGAGTGGCTGAGGCCGGCGGCTGCAGCCCGCATGGCAGCCAGGGCGGCCATCTGTGCCCGCTGCATCCGGGCACTCTCCAGCTCCGTGCTTTCCTCAGCGAGGGCTGGGTCCTGGCTGCGGCTCCGTGCCAGCGGCGAGGCCCCTGCAGCAAGGGCGGCGTTGTGCCCAGGGACTGGTGGCGGGGGCTGCACCGGTGGCGGGGGTGTGGAGCGTGGCCGTGGCGGCTGCTCCTGTTGCTGCCGTGCCTCCAGCTCCTGCTGCAGCCGGGCTCGCTGTTGCCGCTGCAGGTTCTCCATCACGGCCTGCAGCTTCATGGCTCTGCCAGCCGGAGGCAGCTCCCTGGGGAAGGGGGCGGGCAACGCACCCGGGGTGCAATGCCCTGGAGCAGAGGGAGAGCTGGGGCACGATGCCCGGCAGGGTGCAGCAGGAGGGGGGGATGGAGAGCAGGGCCCTACCAGGGAGCAAGGCCCTGGAGGGGCAGCGGTGGAGGGCCGGGGCTCCAGGAGGGGATCCAGTCTGGGGGAGTCAATGTCCTTGGTTGGGGGCGTTGCTGTGCTGACTAGTGCTTTACACAAAGCCTTGCTCTGCCACAAGGCGCCAGATGTCCCAAGAGGTTTCGCTAGTGCAGGCAGGGGGAGAGGCTGGGCCCTTCTTCCCTTCTCCAGGGACCCGGCAGCGAGTCCCCTTCCTGCAACCCAGGCCCCCGTTGGGCTGGCTCAGGCTGCAGCCCTGCACATCGCAGGCTCTTTGGCTGGACAGGCACTTCCCAAGCTGCGCTGCAAGCTCCAGCTTCCGCCAGCGGCCGGCTGCCTGCCTTTCTCCCGCGGGGCTGCGGCCGGTCGGGGGTCACTGCTCTTGGGCCGCTTCTGCTTCATCCAGGTGCCCGCGCAAACCTGCCGGGGGGGGGAAAGAGAAGAGAAAGCGTGGGTCAGCGCGGTCCCTGCGACCCACCTTCTCAAGGCTGCAGGGAGCCAAGGGTTAAACCAGGAGCCTCATTAATCCCGAGTTAATGCAGGAGGCAGGCTGGGCCCTGCCGGGCTGGGGGTGGGGGCAGCCTGTTCTGCAAGCCTCCAGCCTGCCTGGGTTGAAGCCTGTGCAATCCGAGAGCCTCGATCAGGACGGACTGGTCCCTGCACGGCCCCACCCCCAGCCCCATGCCGCTGACCCACAGATAATGGACTCCCTCCTCCCCCCTGACACACACACACACCTACAACATGACCCTTTCCCCAGGCCCCTGCAGCTCCTCCCAGCCGAAGGCACGCACATGCAGGGCAGAAGAAGGGGCTGCTGGAAAAGCCAGTCACCCCCTCCGCCCTGTTACAAACCCAGCCCTGCGGCACGGCGCAGAGGCCGGCCGGTCTGACTTAGCTGCAAGTCGGCGGCAGAAAGTGAGAAGTTAGAAACCTGAAAGCCCCAAGGTTGCTGGCTTGGAGCCGGCCAGGCCACATCCAGAGCCGGAGATATGGGATCTTATGGGATCCTGGCAGCATCCCTGCCGAGCTGCTGGAGGGAAGCTTAAGCAAAAGCAATGGCCCATGTCTAGTAAGAGACCCCTGCCACCTGCCTGACAAGGCTGTGACCCCAGGCACCCGATCCAGACCTGCAAACCAACACTGAGGGCCCAGCTGGGCTGAGGTTTAACAAGGGAGAAGGAGATGGATCCAGAGCAGGAAAGTGGCATGCCACTGTCCAGAGATGTGGAGGAGGGCACTGGACTGGGCACAAGGTGACCTAGGTCTCCTGCATCCTCGGTGGGGTGGAGAGGATGCCCTTGGGCAAAGCCTCGCTGGCTCCAGCAGCAGAGGTGATGCTGTTTATGCTTTCAGAGGGATCTCACGGGATGGGGGCCCTGCTCTGGGAAAAGCATTAACCTGCTCCCCCCACCCAGTCAGGCTGCGTGACCGGGGCTCGGAGCCAGCCTGGCTTTGCACCTGCCTCCCCGCGCAGCCTCCGGGCTCGGCTTTCAGCAATCCTCCCAGCCCCAGCCACAGCCACAGCCTGCAGGCTCTCTTGCAGCGTGGGCTTTCCAAATTTACATGCACCCAGCACAGGGAAGAAAGGAGGTTGGGACAAGGATGAAGCCACGCTGCTTTAAACTGCACTTGTAGGGCAGGCGAGAGCCAGGGAATGGGGGTGGAGGTGGAACAAGGAACCTCATTCCAGCCCCTTCTGCATTCACGACAGTGCAACACGAGCACTTTCACTCCTGGCAGTGAGAAGCACAGCTTCCGTGCAAAGGAAGCCATCGCCTTATGACTGACTGATCTCTGTAAGGGGACAGGAATTAGTGGAATCGGGCCTCAGGCCCAGGCCAGCGTTCAAGGGGTGCTAAATCTGGTTTATTAAAGCCCCTTGAAGACCCTCTCCGTTGGCTTAAGGCCAGATGTACATGAGAAATGCTCTGGGGATGTACCCATGTTACGCTGCATCTTGACAGGCAGGGGAATACCGGTACATCCTACCGGCCCAAACACCTTAGTGTGGATGTAGCTCGTGTCACCCGAGCTGTACTTTGCTTGTCGAATAAGGCCACGTACCTCGTCCCCATCCCCTCGCCCCACCTTTGCAAAGGAGCCAGGTCACTGAACGTACGGCTGTGCCAGGATAACCAACTTCTGGAAGAGATACAGCGCTCCAGGACTGCACCCCTCATTGCCGAGGTGCGTAGTTGCGGGAACCGAAGTCCCTGGGATAGGCCACAGCTGCAATTTGTAGAAGCATAAACCCATACAGAGAGTTTTTAACAACCAACAGGTCTTGTCCACACATGGGGTCTTGGCCAAGGGCATGCATACACTTGAAGGTCCAAGTGTGTGCATGGAGCTGTTCGTGATAACCCACGCGGTTCGCAGGAGACCTTCCCCAAGCTGGGGGGTGCTGCTGAACTTTGCACGGTCCAGATGAAGGGCAAAGCTCTCCCGTGTGCACAGCTTGGCTTTTGTGCTAAGTGCTCAGAAGCCGGCCCCGTGGCTAATGCGACACGGCCCCCCCCACGGGGATGCCGCCCTATCAATACAGTGGTGCGGTGAGGTATGGAGAAATAAGCCATGCCGACATAAGCATCTCTAAAACTGCATCGTGCTGATCCAACTAGACCACTAAGCAGTCTAACTAGGTGCCGGGGGGAGGCTAGCCCTAACCTGGTATCAGCAGGAGCAAGAAGCCCTGAGTCCTTCCTGCTCGAGCCTGTGGCCTGGACAGAGATGCGTCCAGACCCAATTGCCCGGATTACTGGAAGAACTGAAGCCTCCTTGCGCAACGGACGCGGTGTTGGTGGCAAAGAGAACAAAGTTAAAAACCTGAAAGCCTCAAACCTTGTTCCCGGAGCCAGACCGCAGGGGCTTGTCCAGAGCTGGAGATCCGGGATCTTACAGGACCCCGGCAGCAGGCAGCGTCTCAGCTGAGCTGCTAGACAGTGCAAAGCGATGAGAGCAAGAGGACAGGGGAGGCAGACCTGTGAAAGGGCTGAGCCACCGGCTTGGCTGGGAAAGTCCTTGAGGCCGTGCCTGACACTGGGACGTTTGCTCTTTAACGATGCTGTAGGCTAGGCAGAGGGGAAGACGGGAGACAAAAGCAGGTTTCTGAGGGCCAGTCGTTCCCTGGGAGAGACAATGGCAGCTCTTCCTCTTCCTCCTTCCCTCAGAGGGCCGGGGAAAGCCTGGAAAGCAGAGCGGGGCCCAGCGACACCTGTGCAAGCCCTCCGAGATGCCTTCCACCAACAGGCTGGCTTATTCCTCCTCCCTTCTGGGCAAAAAGCACCTGTACGGCTTTCCAGGGGCACAGGGCCCCCACTGCTATAGCTACATCTGTGGAAAGCCCCTGCCCCAAACGCACCCAAGACAAGCTACACCAGTCCATGCGTCTGTCTATCGGACCAACTGTGTGACTGAGATAAGGGGCGGCCTGCCCAAATCCCAGCTTCTCGCACGTTTTCTGAACCACTGTGGCTACGACCTCCCTCCAACAGCGCAGGTGCAGTTTACGCCTGGCCCTTCTCCATTTGCATGCACGCAGAGGGTCGTCTTATGCCGAGAGCGTACGCGCTTTGGGGCAGTGACCATCTCACTGGCCCATGTTCAGGCCTGACACGTTTGCAGCTGGGACGCAGCAGCCAAGACCCCAGCGGCACTGGCCCACGCTAGCCCCGCTCGCCAGGATCCGGCCAACAGAGAGAGTCACAAGACCTGGGCTCTCTCTTCTCATCGCTGCCCCGACCGGCGGAGGGGTCTTGGGTGCATCCCCCTGCCCTCTGCTCCGTCCCCTTGTTAACCTCCTTGTCTAGTTTGCTCAGAAGCTCTTTGGACGCAGGGATGGGCCTCTTATCGGCGTGTGCAGGGCCCGACGCACTGGGGCCCCCACTCCCGGCAAAGGCTTCCAGGCACAAGGTTAGGACAGCGCCGCGTGCTACCAGCTGCAACCGAATTGACTGTGGCAAGGGCGCGAACGCTTTCTGACAGATCCTCCCAGCATATGCAAGCATGGGCTCCGTGCACCCATCCACCCCCTCCCTTTACAAGCAGCAGTGAGATTCATTCATAGACAGAGAGGAACCGGAGCACGCGTCACTCAGCTCGCCGCAAGCTTGCGAGTCACTTCTCTGGTGGTTGGCTCCGTCTTGCTATGAGTCCCCAAACTGGCCCATGAACCAATCAGAAACTGGCACTGTTTTTTGTTTTTTTTTTTCTGCAAGACGAGTTTCAGCTTAACACTTTCTGGCAATGCAAAGAAGGCTGAATTAAGCCATCGCTCACCAGGGGCTGGGTCAGCAAGAGGTGGGGACAACTCCTGATACAACAAATGCCTTCTAATAAAGAGCGAGCGCAGCTGGGGTTTAGGCTGGCGTGGGCCAAGAGGTGTCTGGAGTCGGCGCGAGCAAGCGCTCTCACACGTGGGTTTGGGTGGCTGTGCTATTGTTTCAAGTGCCTCGCTCGCCTGAACCCCGAGAAGCTCTGGGGTGGACCAGGCGGCTCCCCCAGGCTGCTCGAGTCTACCTGGCAGCCAGGCTGGTGGTCCCCTTCCCCACCCCAACACTGAAGAGACAAGGGTGTCGGCGGCAGCTGCCCACTGACCTCTACAGATGGATTATTTCCTCTGTGGACACACGGGAACAAGCCCTGTGCAAAGATCAGGGGGCTGCCCTGCCCCAACCGATCCAAAGAGCGGGTCTTAAAGCAGATCAGGATCAGGGGGTTGCTTGCAAGAAGCCTTCCCCATGTTATGCAGGGTGAGAAGCAGAAGCCTAATTAGCTTCCTTGGGAGCCAATTAAAAACCACAGGGTCTAGCATTTTGAATCAGTGAGCTGGGACTCCGATGGCTTCGCTACTGACTCACTGTGTGACCTCAGCCACTTCTCTTGCACACTCCTGGGGAGGTGGCGAGATAGAGAAACCGGCCCCCTCTATCCCACTACCACGGGAGCCAGCACCCGAGGGATTTTGTGCTGGGTGCAGCCTACTTTCAACATAGGGCGAGAAGTGCTACAGGAAGAGCACGCCAAGCCTTCGCCATCCACCTCCCATGAGGACAGGTGCTCGGAAGAGAGTGACTGTTAAAAAAAAAAGGGGGGGGGGCTAAAAATAAGCTAGGTTTGGTGACGTGTCCAGGGATGGGCAGAGATGACGTGTCGCGTGCACATCTGTAACTGGACCCAACAAAAAACAGGCTTCAGTTTACCCTGCTCACATTCAGAGAAGAAGCAGAAGGTCAACAATGCTCGAAACAAGCCTGGGGAAGTGGGGGTGGAGGGTGCTGCCGTTGAAGAAGAAAAAAAAAAAAATTAAAATAAGGCAAAAGTCAGAGGGGCCAGGCCAGGGGGGAGCCGGCCTCCCACCACCCCCGATGCAGCAGGGAAAGCTCAGCGGCACAGTTGCATGTTTAAATGCACGTGCCCATCGCTTTCCCGGCAGGGCCTTCCACCTGCCGGCTCCATTTCCTCCCTTCCAGAACCTGTTATCATCAGAGGCTGAACCAGAGCAGAGACAACAGCCGCGATTTCCAGCTTGGAGCAGCAGCCCAAAGTGCTCAGAACCAGAGGCATTCGATCCCTGCTACCCCTAAAATCCTGGGATTTGCAAGCACTTGGGGATCCCCCACCCACCTTTACACTTCCAGTTTTACCCTCCTCAAGGGCAAGGGGAAAACCAGCTGAGATTTACACAGGACACTCATGCAAGACCTGCCCGGGACACTGGGAGTGTCACAGCTTGGGGTACTTGCTAACTAAGAAGCAGCACGGAGCTGGGATGCACAAGGCGGGGAAGGGGGTTGCACACAGGTCGCTGCTGCCCTGTGTCCTTGGTCATCACTGCCCTTATGCCCCCCCCAGCCCTCCCTCTGCACCAGATAGGACTGTCAAGCATTTTACAAAAATTAAGGCTGACAACCCACTTATGAGACTAGCTCCGAGTCCCGGGCAGGGAGCAGGGGTCTCTGTCAATACAGCCTGGTCCCCAGAGAGGTTATAAAACTAACCAGCTGCCCAGCTAGCGAGACATTATCTCCATTTCCCAGATATGGAAACCAAGGTAGAAAGGGAGCACATGCCGCCCCACCCCCGCTCAAGGGGGCGAAGGGCTGGCCGGAGGGCAAACCTGGGAGTCCAGCCCTCGGGGCCCGCTCGTGCCCGCTGCACGGGCACCCACCGCCCCTGCCTTTCCAAAGAAAGCCCCGCCGTCGTCTGCCCAGCTCTGCTGGCAGAGTCATAAAAATTAGGTCCTTTTGAGCCAGCAAGGAGTCACCCACATTATAAAGCAAACTAATTACATGATGAAGTGGATAATCAGTTTGCAGTTAAAGCCAATGAGTTCAGAGGGAAAAGTCCACATTACTGAGCATTTTGAGTGGAGGGAAAGAAGACGAAAAACAACAACAACAAAAAATTGTGCCTGACTACGAAAAAGCGACCAAACCACAGAAGTGAGAAATACGAAACAAAGATTGATATCGCCACTTTAACTGCTGCTATTAAAAGTCTCGCAAGCTTTTTAAATACCCCCCCAGAGTATCACACAGGCACATCGCAGCACTCCCGCGTGTCGCTCTAAAGGCAGCCACTTCTGGGGCAGGCCGCAGTCCTGTACTCACCGCGTACAGCGATGCAAAGGGACGGTGGAGGAAGGGGGGGGAAAAAAAAGAAAAAAAAAAGTCATATTCATTTGACTTGCTAACGCCTCCTGGCTTCTTTTCATCTTGGGCAGTGAATTATTTATATTCTAGTAACGCTCATGTGCCTAAAAGGGGATCAGGGCCCCATGGAAGAAGCCGGTCCCAGCCGATCGCTGCCATGTCAGTCTTGCTACATGTTTTTTTTTGCGGGGGGGCTAAAGCCACTAATTAAATTAAACCTTCAGCAGAGGGGTCCCATGTCAAGAAGCAACCCGCTGGCTGAGCAAGGGCTTATCGCTTGCTGGGAGCTGGAAGATGGTCTTAAGCGAGCAATTGAGTCAGCCGGAGCCAGGAGCCCGGCGGTGGCGGCACGAGCACGCCGCAGCCAGCCGGGCGGGTTTACCGACACGCCAGACACGCGGAGAGGCAGTGTGGGCTAGTGGTGACAAGGCACCAGACGGGCTCTCCAGGAACCCGGCCCTTGCGGGCCACCTTGGGCAAGCCGCTTCGCTCCTCCCGCCCTGGCCTGCCTCCTCTTAGCTCTCGCAGGCACCAACCCGCGGGCACACAAGGCCCCCGGCTCCTGCAAACAAGGCCGTGAAGACGGAAGGGGCAAAGATAAAAGGTTGCAAGTCAAGCATGCTGTGCCCCCCCACCCCGCTTACACACCCCACCTTCCTGCCAGCCAAGTTGTCAAAAAAGAAAAAAGAAAATGTCGAGTCAGACGCTTGCCAGCTTGCAAAACGTGCGCGACCAGTTGCACAACTGGACAGAGCGGGTGCAGGAGAGGAGGCCGAGTGTGGGGGCAGCCACGCCGGGAGCCAGAAGTACCAAAGGTTAAGAAGTGGAGGGATGGGGAAGAAAGGGACCGAGCACGAAGGGCAGCGCAGGGCAGGCCCCGAGCGTGCCGCGGATGCCCGGCTCCCGGGACGCTCGCCCCAACTTGATTTTATTTGCCATCGCCCGCCGTGCAGGCCGCTCGGTGGGACGGGAAGGGCGAACAGCACACGGGTGCGCGCACAGAAAAGCATCCCACGGTCACCAGGAGCCATTTCACCCGGCTCCCGCTTGCTCCTGGGCTCCCTGCACGGCGGGGGGCTGCCCACCCCCTGGCAACCCAGCAGGGCATTTCAGCGGGGGGTGCCCAGGACCACCCGAGCCCCTCCGGCTTCGGCAGGGGACAGGCAGGGGGACGCGAGGGGCGCCGGGCCATACCCAGGCGGGTCAGCAGGCAGAGGCTCCATCTTTCTTGCGCCAGCAGCGAGCGGTGCAAAAATAGAGCCGGGCTGCGCTTTAAAAATAAAACAGGCAGCCGGGCTGCGTTCAACCCCCCCGGCCCTCCCCTCGCACCCCCCCGCTCGCCCGGGGAGGGGGAGGGGGAGGGGGAGGAGGACGCTCTGCTCCCACCTGGGTGGTGAAAGCAAGGGTGGGGGGTAAAAAGCCCCTTCCCCCACCCCCAGCTACCAAGGGGGGGGATTTCCGCCTGCCTGGAAACAACCCACCCGGGGGCTGCCCTAGCTGCCCCCACCAAGGCAGTGAAAGCAAGGGTGGGGGGTAAAAAGCCCCTTCC
>NW_017728919.1:360871-384422 GCF_001723895.1 Crocodylus porosus | reverse complement strand
GGGGGGGCGTGCCTCAGTTTCCCCGCTTGCATGCGAGTGGCGGTGACCCACTCCAAAAAATAATAATCCCCTCCCTCCCTCTGGCCAGTGACCTCCCCTCTAGGAAGAAGCGCGGAGCAGCGCCGATAGCCCCCGCAGGCAGTGCCTAGATGTGGACGCGGCTCCTTTAAATCCCCCCCCTCCAGCCGGGCTGTGCAGCGGCCCCAGGCTGCCGCGGCGCCTAAGGGAGCGTCTGCAAAGTGACACGAACGTCGGATTTAAAGGGCCAGCGCCCGCCTGGCTCCTTCCCCTCCCTGCTCGTGCCAGTGGCCCAGGCGGCCTCTGGCTGCAGCCGCGAGCCCCGGTGTCTTTCCTCCTCCAAACCTGGCTCCGGGTTCTTAATGGGGGCTTAAACCCCTTGACATGGGGAGGGCTTGCACTTTGGAGCCAGCTGACCCCATTAGCCAGGGGCGAGGGGCAACTTGCTTCAGGGGTGCTTAGAAAGATCTTGATCCCCCCACCCGTGTATCTCATGGGGATGGGGGAATAAAGACTGCAATAAACCTGGCAGCCAACATGAGGGGTGGCACGCCAGGCATCCCCTCTCCTCCACGCCTGGTGGGTTTCACTCGCGCATCTCCGAGCACTTGCAGAAGACGCAATTTTTTAATTTCCCCCAGGCAGGGCGGCTGGACAGAGGAGGGTTTCAAAGCCGAACGCGCCCGCTGCTCTGGGCCTCTAGCAGGCACAAGATCGCCGTACGAATCAGAGACCCAGGGGTGCAGAGAACTGGGTCCCCCAGGCTGCGGGGTGCTCAGCACCTCTGAAAGGCGAGGCCCGGCGTGCCCGAGAAACCATGTAGAAATGACAAGGCTTCAAAATTGGGCAGTATTTTCGCTAGGCAGAGAGGGCTGTGTCAAACCCCTTTGCCCGAACAAAGCCGCTGCAGTGTTAAGACATGTTAATTGGTCACCTACCTCCAGGACAAGCAGGGCCAGGCCCCCGAATCCTATTACAAGCCTCCAGCGATTTCATATTCTGGAGACTGGAAACACAGTCCTGAGATTCCCTCCAAGTTGAGAAAGAGAGGGGGACATCACGCCCGTGGAGGACACCGGAGAAGCACGTTCATTAAAAAAACCATCCTTTTTTGCAAAAAATCTGCTCGGTTTAATCAAAGATCTCACCTCTCCCACGAGATCTGATTGCTTTGTCATGCAACAGGCATTTTTCTAGGCGCGCCACTGCGTTTTGTACAGCTCCATGCGCGGTGCTCCGCTAACCGAGCAAATCCACCCTTCTTTCCAAGCTGCTGCCGCAGTTCCTAGAAGCCTGCGGCCTCCTTGAGCCGGGCCGCGGACATCATTGTCTGGGTTCCCCTGCGGATGTGATGCTCGCCACTGTTTAATGTCTTGCAGGAAATCAGTTTATTGCAAATAAACACGTCAATACCGGGGGACCTGAATTTCAGCTGCTTTTTTTTTTGGTGAACACAAGCAATTTCCTGCTGCATGTTGCTTAATGCCGGGTTAGGCCGTGCACAAGTGTGTCACAGGCGCGTGTAAATGCAAGCAGGCTCTCTTGGAGCAGTGATTGCCAATCCTTGGCTTCAGCCCCTTTCTCTTGACAGCAATTTCTGCCTTCCTCGGATGCCATTTCCTTGTGAAGAACGAGGGATGGACGTTGCCTCCACCGTGGCACTTCCTCGGTATTGTTGCCCGTGGTTGAGGACCAGGAAAAGAGCCGCTTTTATCCCCCACGTACTCCAATGGCCCTCTCTTGGGCTGTTATCTGGTACCCCGCACCGTACCTAGACTCCTGGTGGCTCCGGGTGAACTTTTAGTATTCACCTGAAGGCCAGGAGGTCCAGAGCTCAGTGCTAATTGTAGGGGCCCAACCTGCTAGCCAGCGGGCAAGGTTTTGAAAGATGTTGAGCACCCAGCTCCTTGCAAAATTAGGCTCAAGCTGATCCCCTCAAATCTGCCGCTCAGATAAAGCTGGGCCTTAGCGGCAGGTCCAAGGAAGGTGAACCTGAGGCCCTGGTGTCCAGAACTGATGCTGAAAACCCCTGTGCAGCCCAGCCTAACTCTGGGGGTGTCCAAACCCCACAGGCTCCTCTGCCCATCTGTGACCTTGAGTGACTAAGCTACAGCTGCGGAAACGGGAGCAGCAGAGATGCGGCGGCAGGTCTTGGCTTCCTGACCTGTGCTTGGGCCTCTCTTGCAGGGTGCTCTGCCCAGCAGCTCCCATGTTTGCAGCGCTGTATGCCACGGGGCACATGTGGGGTCCAGCAAAGAGAGGACAAGGCCTACTGGTCTCCGCTGGCGAGATCTTGGGAAAAGATCTCAAGAAGATCCGCACGCTGCTCAGTGGTTGCACACCCTCTATTTATGATGCCTGCCCTCTGCGTGCTTAGCGAAGAAGAGAAGAGGGAAGAGAGACAGCTGCCTGCAAACGTCCCCGTTGCTGAATGCACTGCTGAGCATTCAGAAATGCTGCTGGTCCCTCGGCAGCTGCTTTTTCTGCCATTCAAGGGACATCGGTGGCCTCAGAAAAGACAGGGAAAGGGGTGGTTTCCCTGCTGACATCTCAGCAGAAGAGACCCCCATCCATGGGGCTTTCTGCAGAGGACACTACAGCAGGCGACAGGCTCCAGAGAGAGCCTGGATCAAACCAAGCTGTGCATCCGGCCAGTCCGGTGTCCTGCCTCCAGGACGGGTAGCCTGCCCTTTCCACCGGCCTGCTCCAGCCTCCTGCCCAACAGAGGCCAAAGGATCTCACTCAGCACCTCCAGTCTCAAACAGGTGCCCAGCACGGGAGAATCACGGGATGGATCTTTTCGGCACAGAAGTCCAGGCTTGATGGGGACAGCAAATCCCCTGTGTCCCTCGGTAAGTCATTCTGCTGGGTAACTACCCTCCTGATTAAAACGTGGTCTCAGGCTTGCATTTATGTAGCTTCAGCTCCCAGCCTTTGCAACTGGGCGTCAAGGCAGGCTAGAAGCTAATGCAGAAGCGGCAAGCTAGATGCTAGGGCCTGGCACCTGTCTGGCTGCCAGAGAATGGCTCTTGCGCTTTGGGGAAGGGCAGGGGCGCCGTGACCCAGAGCATTGTGCAATGTGGGACATGGGTGGGGAAGAATGCCTTCCTCTTCCCTGCAGGCCTGGCACTCCCACCCCACAGCCTGACATTCAGCCCTCGGTGCAAGTGTGCATAATTACAGGTGCTATTTTGGACTGCGCCGCCCTCCGCCCTTTCCTGGTGGCTCCTGCCGGGGTGAGCAATGCAGGGCCAGAGGTGCAGCCTGCAGGAGGAAAGCCTGATTGTCAAGTGAGTTTGACTTTGGGAGGAGGTCACGGCGATGATGCAAGGAGCAAGGCTTGGGGAACCCACACGTTCTGCTGGGGGGCTGGGCCAGGCGACAGCCCCTCTAGGCTGCTTCTAGGCTTGCTCAGGCCACAGATCCAAATGGTGAGGATCCATGTCAGTGGTTCATGAGGCTCTGCTTCTGCACACGGACATGTGCATCCAGGCACACGCATGCACATGGAGTTAGGAAGCTAAACCTGATCATCGAATCATTAGAAAATGAGGGTTGGAAGGGACCTCAGGAGGTCACATGTAGTCCAATGCCCTGCTCCAAGCAGGACCAGCCCCAACTACATCATCCCAGCCAAGGCTTGGTCTAGCCAGGTCTTATCAACCTCCAAGGATGGAGAATCCACCACTTCCCTGGGTAACCCCTTCCAGTGCTTCACCACCCTCCTCATGAGAACATTTTCTCTAATATCCAACCTCAGCTTCCCTTGCTGCAACTGGAGCCCATTGCTCCTTCTGTTGTTTGCCCCCACTGAGAACAGCCCAGCTCCATCCTCTGCGTAACCCCTCTGCAGGGAGCTGAAGGCCGCTATTCAATCCCCCTCGGTCTGCTCTTCTCCAGACTAAGTAAGTCCAGTTCCCTCCGCCTCTCCTCACCAGTCATGGGCCCCAGCTCCCAAATTATTTTGCCCACCACTGGACTCTCTCCAATTTGTCCACATCCTTTCTGTAGTGGAGGGCCCAAAACTGGACGCAGTGCTCCAGATGTGGCTTCCCCAGTGCAGAACAGAGGGGAAGAATCACTGACCTCAATCTGCCAGCAACGCTCCTGCCGACGCAGTCCAGGATGCCGGTAGCCTTCTTGGCACCAAGGGCACACGGCTGGCTCCTGCTCAGCTTCCTGTCCCCTGCCACCCCCAGGTCCTTTCCTGCAGAGCTGCTGCCCAGCCCGTCACCCCCAGCCTGCACTGGTGCACGGGATTATTTTGTTTTAAATTACAGGACTTTGCACTTCCCCTTATTGAACCTCACGAGATTTCTGGTGGCCCAAACCCCTAATTTGTCGGGGTCACTCTGAATCCTAGCCCTGCCCTCTTGCCCATCTACTACTCCCCCCAGCTTGGTGTCATGTGCAGACTTGCTGAGGGTGCACCGCATCCCATCTTCCAGGCCGCTGATGAAGACATTGAACAAAACTGCCCCCAGGACCGACCCCTGGAGCACCCCACTTGATACCGGCTGCCAACCAGACATCGAGCCATTGGTGACCACCCTTTGAGCCGGGCGACCCAACCGGTTTTCCATCCGCCCTACTGTCCATTCATCCAACCCGCGCTTCCTTCATCCCAAACTACCGGAGCCTGCTGAGTTACACACCTGAGCAGAAAACCTCCCTAGGAGATGGATGGAGAAGGCTCCTGCTATCAGCCCTCCACAGCCTGGAGCCTGCAGGTTAAAGGTGAAGGGGGCTCCATGCCGGGAAAGCTGTCCCCCGGGCTCGGATGGAAGAAAGGGGCTGCCTGTCGGGATGCTCCCCGCAGCGGATCCGGTTGGTAGTAAACAAACCAGAGTGGCTGTAACTGGATCCTCCCGCCCGGCAGGGCAGTAGCAGGGAGGCCTCCTGTGGGAGGGTAGAATTACAGGCAAGAGGAGCGGCTACCAAAGGGGCTGCCAGGCAAATAAAAGGGAACTGCCCAAAGCAGGCTGGTGGGGCTGGCGGACCCCCTCCTCCCACCCACACACCCAGTATAACGCGCTCAGAAGGCAGATTGGGCCTGCGGCATCCTCCCTGCAGCTGGGATGTACTGGCCAAAGCATCTGGGGTTTCACTTCTTGTGCAGCATGCAGAGGGGAAACTGAGGCACGGGTTGGCTGCCTTGCTGAGAGGTTGGGCCCTGGGGTGGTTTGGATAAGGAGGATCCTGCCTCAGGCAGGGGGGCGGACTAGATGTGACCTCCGGAGATCCCTTCCAGCCCCACTTTTCTGCGAGTCTATGAGGAGTCCCACCCCGATGCCCTGCCCTAGGAAGGGATCGGATTTGGGAGGGCTTGGCAGACAGAGCTCCCTGAGGCCGCATCCACAAGGACAGCGATTCCAGCAGGGGCTAGTGCCCCTTCCTGTGCCCAGCGACATCCGGCAGAGAGAGTCTGATGTCACCGATATGATGGCAATATACCCACCGAAAAGCAAAGCAATGCGGCATCCCCAAGGGGACCAGAGACTGACGCCACTGGTAGCCAAGGGGTACACGACTCTGAGCGATCGCAGGGGTGCTGGAGCTGCCCACTGTCTCCTCTGCAGCCGTGGCTGCACTGGGATTTGCTAGAGTCATTGCCCCCTTGTGCTGGGCACTGCCCAGATGCCTGGGAAAAGGCAGTGCCTTCCCCAAAAACCACAGACAAGGCGGGACTGGTGTTGCTGTATTACAGAGCCCAGAAACTCCCCATGAGCCCTGGCTGTCTCCGCAGTATCACACGGCAGCCTGGGGACCCACTGCCTTCCAGCCAGCACCAAATCCCTGACGTCCCTGGCACCTGATGACCTCTCCATGCCGCTGCCGGAGGCTTTTCCGCCTCCCTGTAATGGCTTGGGCTCAGAGCAGCCCTGCCAGTGCCCTGGGCTGGAGAGTTCAGCCTGGTGAGGCAGTGTCTGAGCTCTCCGGTGGCTGCAAAGGGCCTTAACGGCATTGCACAGACCTGTTCCCTGCTCACTCTGTGCAGCAGGATGAGGGCCAGGCTCCAGGGCTGGGCAGTGGCTCCCACGTGCTGGGGTCAAAGTGATGCACTGAGTGGCAGGGGCTGAGGTTTCAACCCGTGCCTCAGTTTCCCTTCACCGTCACATGCAAGAGAGGGGAGCCCAGGCTTTGCCAGCGGGGGCTGAGAGGGGGAAAGGTGCAGGATCGGGGCCTGACATTGCAAGGGCCCCGTCATCATCTCCAGTCTGTTCTCCACGTGCAGCCCTGGGGTCCCGGTTTGGTGGGGACCGGGTGCCACCTAGCGGAGAGAGGGGCAAAGACTGCGTGGGGACCTCTGAGCACCCAGGCCGGGACCCAGAGCTGGCAGCCCAGTTTGGCTGAGGCTTAAAAGGGGGAGCTGGGAGCCTGCTTGTCCGGAGGGGCCTTGGAGCAGTTTTAGCCTGGAAGAGGCAGAACAGCTGGGGCAGCTGATGGGGACTCCCAGGACTCCTGGTTTTTCCCCAGCTGCAAGCAGCACGTCCCAGCGGTCAGCAGCCAGGCCGATCCAGGGCTGCTGGGGTCCAGTCCCTGCTCCGATGTAGAGCGGGGTTCAGTGGCTAAAGCAGAGGGGCTGGGAATCACCAGTGGGTGCAGACGCTTCTGTGCCCCCCTCCAGCGCCAAACCTGCAGCCAGGATGGACTCACCCTCGCTACCAGCCCTCGGCTTAGCCTGAAAGTCCCCCATCCACAGCAGTACCACAGAGAGTCCACGGTCCACCTCTCGGCGCCCCAGAGCCAGGCCTCCCTTGCTCCCACCCGCACGGTCGAGCTGCCCTCCAGCTGGGAGAGCCAGGACCCTGCCTCAGCTCCTGGAAATCACCAAACCAAGCAAAACGCCAGAGCAATGAGACGTGCACGACTCCCTTGGGAAAGGAGGGGCAGAATCGAGACTGGCTCCAGCCCAGCCACCGCCAACCTTCATGATCCAGGGACAAGCCCCCTTGGAGACCAATGCCCGCATGGTGGTGGGGTCCCTTGGGGGAAGGAGAGGTGGCTGGGAGTGCTCCTCTGGGCTCACCGGACATCAAACAAGGGGCTAACAAGCATCTTGCTAACGAGTCCCCCTCATGGCTGGCCTGGGAGCAGGGATTGTGGGGCGAGTCCAAATGATGGAAAAACTTGGCCCTTCCAATGACTGACTCCCCCTTGCTTAAATTTACACTTTTAAGCCAACCTCCTCATGCGGTTGCCATGTCTCGAGGCACCGTGGGAACAGGGGAGGGTGTGCGGGGACTGGGGATAATCTGGGGCTCGGTGTGGGGGGGATGCAGGATCCTGAGAAAGAGCTGGGGGGGTAGCATCAGTGCTGGGGTCGATCTGCTCACAAGTCAGTCTCCTCGCCCGCCTACCTGCCGGTTCTGGAGGGGGCGGAAACAGCGCCGCCAGTGCCAGGTGCCACCCCGAGCTGCCACCGCTGCTGCCCACGCTACGTGGGAGATAGCCAGAGGCCAGGGATGCTACCGGTCACCGTGGTACCCAGCAGCCCTTGTTGCTAGGCAACCAGCACTGGCAGTTCTGTCTCCTAGGCAATGCTAGTGCCAACTGCCCGGTGCCCCCTGCCCGCCTGGGGAGTGGTGGGGGCAGCAACAGCACCCCAGCAGCACGAGAGGAACAAGTGCAAGGCGGGGGAAGGCCAGAGCCCCCAGCAATGCTGGGCTCAGAGGGCTTTGTCCTGTTATGAGCATGTCTCCAGTGAGCAAAGGTTTGGTGCAGGAGGCCATTGGCCCTTCCTCTCCTACCCCAGTCCAAGCAGAGCAGAGAGCAGCTGGTTCCAGGTGCGCTCCAGTGATGGCTCCAGCCAGCCGGCCAGGGAGTGTTCAGGGATCACTCTGAGCCCAGTGCACGAAAGGCAGGGCTGGATGCACATGACCTCACTCACTCCCCGATCACCTGGACTCGCCCTCTCCCAGGAGACACCAGCATGACTGTAGTTAGGAGACGGCAAGTCCAGCCAGTCTGGTGGCACTACACCCTGGGGCTTACCCTGCCGGGCTGTTGCTTAACTGAGACCTGCTCAGGCAAAACGGCCTGTTACAGCCCTGCCACGTGGCTTTGGGTGGATGACTCCAGGGCTCCTTCACCAGACACTGCTGCTATTTGCAACCATTGATTTCTGTCCCAGACACCCACCCTGCTTGTGAGGCACCAGCTGCTCCCAGGACCTGGTTCAAAATCCGCACGTCCCCTCGCCTAGCACCTCCCACGGGAGGCAGGCGGCTTCTCAGTGTTTTGCCACCCACGAGGCCTGAGCCACGTTCTACGCACGCCTCAAAGCTTGGCCCTACGCCCCTTATTATCTGAAGGCCGTCTTCCACCAGCCCGACAGGTGCGGGAGAATGGATAGCGGCAGTCACGCGTCACAGCCCCCATGTCGCTGTGAGCGGCGTGAACCCGCCTCTCTGAAATCCCGTCCACGTCCAGACAGCACGAGCTTTGTTCGGTCAAACTGCATTAAACCCGCACAATGAGCTGTTTAGTGGCAGTAACTTCAGTAGAAAGCGCCCTCCGGGAAGCGAGAAGAATAACCTGGAACGAGCCCATGGGCAGGGGGGGTTCAAGGCAGCATAAACAAATCCATTGCTGCGGGAGGTAGTTTTTTTCCTGTACTACTGTCACGGGCTCTTTCGCTGGATTTGGCCTGTGTCCCTGGTATACACAGCAAGCACTGATAGCTCCATCATTGTCCCCCTTCGCCTGAAACTGCTGTAAGCCATCACCAGCTCTTCTCTCCCCATCCTTGTGTGACTTCCAAGTATCCTACTTAATATGTTCTTTCTATGGATCGGTGTCCTGATCTATTAAAAAAAACAAAAAAACCCTCCCCATCCAGCACCAAGAACTCTCCCCTGAATCGGTGCCAGGGGATGGGAACAGAGGCGTGGTGCTAATGGCTTCAATCACTTCTTGGAGGTTCTTGTCTTGAGCCATCGGCAGGTGTTGCCTCACCGTGTGGGAGGCAGACCAGTGATGTGCTCTGCACTTCCCCTTGCTGTCAGAGGGCAAATTCCTCACTTCAGCTCCTGGGCCCAAGCTGACACCAACCAGATAGATCCAGCCCGTGCATCATCCGAGAGGAGCCCAGATGCGGTTGCTCCTCCTTGGCATAGGTAGCTGCAGCTTGCAGGTGCAGTCAAGCACCATGCAAATCTCCCCCATGCACCCTGGGAGCTCCCGTATGGGGCCAGGTTTCGGCTCCAAACACTGCTCCTAATTTTTCCCTTTAATTCCTGTGAGCTCCCAACACCGGGCATTGCTCCTGAATCACCCTGCACACAACAGTTGCAACTGCCTCTGTTTAGCCCCAGCTGGGCTCCTGCAGTCCCTCCCTGCCAGCCCTCCTGTGCCCAAAAAGCCAAGCCATTTAAAGGTACCATTCCCAATGCGCTATAACTGTGGACCAAAGATGGCGGGTGGTTTTACCTCCTTCCTTTCTCTTGCAGTTTGCTTACAAGCCAGGCCAATCTCCTGCTCTCGGCTGCACCCTGTTTGGGCAGGAATCAGCTTCCTGACAACACGGAGGGACTCATGTGTGATAAGCAGAGGAGACTTGGAGGATCCTGGAACAGATGGGAAGCGACACGGGCCCACAGGCAGCAGCAGATTTGGCTTTATTCTACTTACGAAGAAGCAGCAGGTTCTTGATGGGGGCTTGGATCAAAGCTGCCATGGGCTTTTGCATGGGCTGCCTCTGCAGAGGCACCTCATGGTACCTCCTTTGCACCAGGGGAGCAGAGCTTCACCAGCCCCTCCTCTTTGGGCTGAAGGGGTAGCAGGTGTCATGAGTTGGGGCAGACTCAGCCCCCCTTGCCCCCAACCACCCCTGGAACAAAAGCAGCCTCCCCCCCTGCAGAGGGGAGGCGTGGAGAGCATTGCACAGAGGCCTGTGACAGCTGAGCTGCTGCAGACCGGGGACACTCTCTGCCTCGGCAGGCCCGGCTGGGGTAACCGGGTCGGGTGCTTTCCAAGCCACAGTCACTGTAGCTGGCTGCCTTAGAGCTGCTGCAAGCCACGGCCCGTCAGGATCCCAGCACCAAGAGCAGCCAATATCGGATGCTTCTGAGGATGGTACCCAGCAGAAACACCCTGGAGAGAGTGGGTCTAGTCTCTGCTCTGCCACTGATCCCCTGTGTGGCCTCAGCCAAGTCCCTTAGCCCCAAACATCCAGTGGGGAGAATCATTCCCTGCCTGATGGGGGGTGGGGCACATGAGAGGTGGAGGGAACCGGGCTTATTTAGTCTAGAGAAAGACAACAGAGGGGATTTAATAGCAGCCTTCAACTCCTTGAAAAGAGATTCAAAAGAGGATGGAGCTGGACTGCTCTCAGTGGGGGCAGACGACAGGACAAGGAGCAATGTGCTCAAGCTGCAGCAAGGGAAGTTGAGCTTGGCTATTAGGAAAAAAATTTTCACGAGAAGGGTGTAAAACACTGGAGCAGGCTCCCCAGAGATGTGGTGGACTCTCCATCCTCGGAGGTTTTCAAGACCCAGGTAGACAAAGCTCTGGCTGGGAGGATGTAGTTGGGGCTGACCCTGCTTGGAGCAGGGGGCTGGACTGGATGTGACCCCCTGAGATCCCTTCCACCCTCATTTTCTACAATTCTGCGATGCAGAGGCAGTGTCAGGAGGATGAGTGCTCTAAAGAGTGGAGGGTGAGGGTCCTTCATCTCCCTTTCCCCAGGCTCAGCTTTCCCTGGGGAGCCCCAGTCTTAGTGCCTGTGCTGTGGTGGACATGGAGGGAGGCAGCTGGGCTTTCCCTGCCCTCAAGCAAAAGTGCCTCTCATGAGCCAGGATGGGAAGTGGCACAAAGCTGTGTCAGGACAGGAGCTGCTCTCTGCAGCAGAGATGGGGATGTTGCGATGAGCGGCTTTTTCCCCTGGGGCTGGGGTGCAGAGGGGCTCAGATGGTTCGTAGCAGGGGGAGAGACCTGTGGTGTGAATCCCAAGGCCCAGAAGGGACGCCCCCCCTCTGAGCTTGTGCCAGGAGCTGGACGGCGCAGCCTCTTTCAGAAAAGCAGACGTCCTGGCACGGCGGTGGCTAGATGACCTGGGCAGCGGCTAGCAGAGGTGGTCGGCCTGGGTGAGCCTGCTCATCTCACCCTCGGCACAGAGCGTTCTCCGCTTCCTGCCCTCACCTGGCATGGAGCGTAGCTCTGGGTCACGCCAGCAACCGCTGCCTCCCCACCCCAGAAGTGGCTGCAGGACTGCGGTGGACAAGACAGACCATGGGGCACATGGCGGGGGGTTCAGGTCCCTTCTCCCACCCCCTGCTCAGGGCACCTCCACCCGCTACTTGCCGGAGGAGACAAAGTGCATCTCGGTGTTGACGTTGGCGCTGCCCGCGCCGGTGCTGCCTACCCGCTGCTTGAAGGCAAAGGGGAAGACTTTCCTGAAGGCCTTCCTGAAGTTGGCGCCCATGAAGGCATAGACGAGGGGGTTGACCGAGGAATTGGCATAGGACATGCAGTGGGCCCAGATCTTCACCTTGTAGGTGTAGTAGTTGCGCTGGAAGCCGGGCCCGAAGGCCTGCAGGAGGATGAGGAACTGCATGGGCCCCCAGCATATGGTGAAGAGCACCACGATGATGGCCACCATGCGGGAGATCCGGGCGCGCAAGGCCTCTGAGCGCTCTGCCAGCTGCTGCACCTGCAATCGGCCAGACCCCGGGGGTTGGCAGGGTGGGAGGAGGGAGCCGGTCACTGGTGGGGAGGTGTGCAAAGGTGTGCATGCATAAATGGCAACGTGGGTAACAGGGCAGCAGGCAGTGGGGACTGGCCTGATGTGTGCTGGGCGTGGAGGCAGGAGTCTCTCCTGATGGGGCTGGCTCAGCCTTGCACAGGGTGAGTTACATGTGGATCATCTGTGTATGTGTCCCCATGCCATCAGTGCTGAAGATGCATGCAGGATGCAATGTGGGCACCCGGGGTGTGTGGGCACGGGTCTTATGTACACGCATGCAGCATGGAGATGTGTGCATGCCAGGGATGTGGGGGCATAGGTCTTGTGTATGTGATGCGGAGGCAGTGCGTGCACCAGAGATGTGTGGGCATGGCTCTTGTGCACCTGCATGTAGCATGGAGGCATGTGTGTGCACCAGGGAGGCACAGGCATGGGTCCTGTAGCATGGAGATGCGTGCATGCACGCCCATGTCCTTGTGTCTTGATGGGGAAGACCAGTCTGGTTCCATGGCCAAGAAGCCGGAAGCACCATCAGCTCCAGCTGCCACCGCTGGAAGCACGCAGCCCTCTGGATGGCACCTGCCGGTGGAGGGGATACGCGGGCCCGTGCAGGGGCAGGAGGCTGGTACCTGGTAGCCATTCTCGGCCGGCTCCACGGCAGGATGCCCCATCTGATGGAGCATGGCAGTGTAGCAGACGCAGATGGTCAGCAGAGGCAGCAGGTACACAGCCAGGAAGTTGTAGAGGATGAAGGCCTTCTCGTGAGCCACCGAGGGGAAGGACTCGCTGCAGTAGGTCTGGGGCCCGAACCAGTAGCCCTCCGTCAGCTGGTGGTACGTCAGCACCGGGATGGAGACGACGAAGGAACCTGTGAGGGGCGGCAGGTGCTAGAGCCAGCGACCAGCACCGGGCTGGTTAGGAGAGGGTTAAGAGGCAGGGGCAAAGGTAGGAGGGGAGGGTTACCAGGATGGCAGGAGGGCACTAGCAGAACCAGGAGCACGGGTCAGGGCCAGGGGATGGGAACTGGGACCACAGTCGAGGACACGCAGACGCGTGGAAGGCACCAGGTTCAAGGACTCCCGGCTGCAATGCGAGGCCGGCCCCAGGCCAGGGGTGGGGGTCAGCTCACCGCTCCAGATGCCCAGGCTGACGGTGACGGCGACGCGGGGGGTGCGCTGGCGCAGGGAGCGCAGTGGGAACACGGTCACGTACCAGCGGTCCACGCTCATGGCCGTCAGTGTCATGCAGGTGGCCTGCACGGAGACCTGGGGGAGGAGGTGGGCATGGGACATGGCCAGACCGCGTCCCCGCTGGGTTTGGACCAGCGCGCGGAGCAGAGGGGCCCTTGGGGAGCTGTAGCTATAGGGAAATGAAAGCCATCATCCACTGCAGCTGAGATGGTCTGAAAGCACAGACCCCACGAGCCCTTCTCCTTAAATGACTTGTCCTCCCTCCCTCCCTTGGCCTGAGCTCCGGGGTGCAGGCAGGACTCTGGGGATCAGCTCTTGGCAGCTACATCTCTGTCTAGGAAGGTGATGGGAGAGCCCAGATCCAGGCAGATCCAGGCTTTGCCCACCTGCAGGTAGATCAGGGACCACTGCCAGGTCCCATCTGTGACGTGGGGAAGATATTTCCCCTCCAGGCCTGGACCTTGAGCCCAACCTGAATGGAGAGCAATGGGGAGCCTGCTCCCATCACCAGGTGTTTGGTGCAATGAGTTTGGTGGCTCTCAGTCCTCTTTCTATGGCTGCACTGCCCCTGAAGCCGGAGCAGCTACTGCAGACGGGGTGCAGCACCCCCCACTCCAGTGAGGATCCAGTGGCACCCTCAGCGGAGAAGCTGATGGTCTCAACCTGCCTCTGTCCGGGGCTGGGGGAGCCCGGGGCAGTCCCCTCACCTGCTGGATGTAGTTAACGAACTTGCACATGAACTCCCCGAAGATCCAGCCGGGCAGCGGGTACAGCATGGCAGTGAAGGGCACGCAGCAGACCAGGAAGATGATGTCGGTGGCGGCCAGGTTGGCTGTAAAAAGGCAGAGGTGGGGGGGTGAAGGTTAGCACGAGTTCCCAGGATGTGGGTTGAAGGCTGGGGACCGGTGAACAGGCCCAGCCAGAGTGCCCGAGCCACTCTGCGTGCATGCTTTTGGGCTTACTCACCCAGGGAAGGAAAAAAAGAAGAGCCAGGATGAGTCACTGTTTAATAATGAAGCCTCGGAAGCCAAGATATGCTCACATGCCAGGCATCTGCCCCTCCTTTCTCTCCCCATCCCCATGGAGCCTCAGCATGGCTAAGGAGCAGCAACTGGGCTCCCAAGGCAGAAGGCACGGAGAGGGTGCCGAGCGCCCTGTGGGCATTGCTCAGCTCCTAACAGGATCAGATCCTGAGAGGAGACTGCGCCTGGCGTAGGACACGCCTGGCACAGAGAGTTTCTAGCAACTGCGTGAAGAGGCTGGGAGGCTGCGGGCTCCCACCCCGGGGCTGGAGCCAGGCACTTCCAAGGGCCAAACTTGGCTCTCGCGTTTGACTCCCTGGGCAGCATCGGACCAGTCACCCTAACCCTAACCCTGCGCCTGTTTCCCCGTCTGTACAAAGGGGATTGGCTCCACTTTCCTCTGCTGGCAGGATGGAGAAGAACCAGGTGGGTGCAGCCATTTGCGCTTCCTCAACCTGGTGAAGGGCGCTTGTGCCTAAAAGCTCACTAAGAAGAATTTTTCCAACTATTTGAGTTGGCCTAAGAAAAGATATCAGATGTACCCAAAGACCCTGTCTGCCTGTGCTCTGCTAATGAGCTCGTTAGCACTGGAGCACAGCAGAGGGGAAGGCAAAGGGGACACAGAATCCACCCTCCCCATACCAGTCCCTGCCCTCTCCCCCGGCAGGAAATGGGAAGAGATTTCCCTGCCCTCCGCTTTCCTCCCTGGGTTGCCTTATCCTCAGCTCAATCCATCAGGCTACCTACTTCCGAAAGCTCAATGTGGCTTCCCCAGTTTCCCCCCTGGGACTAATCCCTAGTAAATGGCTGAGAATGGAGGGGGGGGGGAGCTTGGCACCTGGACAAGCCACGAGTGAATAACGAATCACTCTGTAATGCGCAGCTGCTGATCCGGTATTTACCTGCACGCTCAAGAGGACCTAATTACTCAGGCCTGACGAATGATGTGCCGCCTTCGCTGGGCCCTGTGCCAGGGACCAGCTCAGGCACTGCAGTGACTCCAGACAGCAGAGCACATGGAGGAGGGGGCGCATCTTATTTTACACTGCCCCCAGGCACGACACCCCGTGGACCCAAAGCATTTAATCTGTGGAGCAAGGGCCTCTGGGGTAGAGCACGGCACATATTTGTTCTACAAGGCGTAGGAAGAAAACACCCCAAGGAAATCTGGTATCAATCCTTGTGCTGCTCAGCAGGGTACAGTGATGTAACAGAGTGTGGGGTTCGGAGGTGCTATGCACCTACGTGGTTGTGCACTTAACCAAGAGGCAGGTAACCAGGGCTTGTTACAGCGGGAGCACCGGGCTAGTATTTGGACTGAGTTTTAAACCCCGTATTCATGCACGAGACTAAAGGGCAAGGTGTGAAGGAGATGATGCCTTGTGGACAGGTGCGCAGGAGCACCGTTCTGCGGGTGTGAGCGTTGGAACGGGGGCGCAGGTTCCTATGGTAGGTTAAGTAAGCAATGATCAGTGACTAGAAGATGTCTGTCTGTTTATCCATCAATAGATATATGTATCTAGATATCTGTATCTAAATATAGCTCTATCTATGTCTAGATATAGCTCTATCTATAGGTAGATATCTAGATACATATATCTACTGATAGATAAAGACATATATTTTAACAAAAAAACAAAACCCATCAGGCTAGTTTTTGGACTACGCTTTATAGCTGATAATAGCCAGGTCACTGTGTTACGCAGTTAAGCACGTCAGGCCTTTATCTGGTGTTCTGGCAAGAGGATGATGTTTGTATTTTTAAAGTAATTATTTATGGAAATGTGTAGCCACAGAAACTGCTGCTCTTTAAATGATGGGGCAATGGCTCGACTCATGCCTTTGTTTCCGCTGCAGCTGCTGATTAGACCCCGCGTGCCGAGCTGTGGCAGTAGTTGGGTAAATGTCAGTGGATCATATCAGATTTACCCAAAGAAACTTGTCAGGGGATCATCCTTCCTTTCATCAGGGATGTGCTGGGCAGATAGGGCAGCACGGGAGGTGTGTGGAGTTACTATAAGAGCGCACCATGGGTTGTTAAGAGTCTTTCTGGACGGGTCTTTAGGGCAGCCGAAGATGAGCTCCACCCTGGGAAATCTAGCTCATGTCTTCTGCTCCTGGAGCCGAGTTATTTGCTTCCTTCTCACATCTCAGGGGTCTGGTGCCACCCGCAGTGAAACCAATAGCAACACATGAATAGGCGCCGACTTTTATTTTTGCCAGAAGGGGCCTAAGATGATGGACAAGTGGAAAGCTTTATGCTCTTCACGTGGCTGCCCTCTTCCCGAGAGGGGCCAGGGCCCTAGGGCCCCATGTACTTGGCGTCTCTGAACACATGCAGGGGCTGGATTGTCCCCTGCCTTGCATTTTGAGTGCTTCTGCTGGGGTAAGTCAGCCTGATTTCCAGGAGAGGGGAAAGGGGAGCAGGTAGACTCTGAATGCTCTGAATTGTACCCATTTACCTGGAGGGTAACTGAGGACAAAGGCACAGGGCAGAGAAGGATCAGGTCCCTATTCACTTGAATGGTATAAGATTGGGACCCTTCAGTGCTCTCCATCACCTGGGTTACTGCACACAGAGGCAGGAAATTCTTGCAGTTCCTAAAACGAGCTGTTTGAAGCCTGGCCCTGTAATCATTTTAAAAGCAGCTGCTGCTACGCTGGGGAGGGAGGAAGCAGCGGCAGCTAGCTGTAGACCTTTATTTTCTTCCATTAGGCCACAGATGAGGTTTCGCAACAGCAACAAAATACAGAGAGAGGACTAAAAATCACTTCACTGCGAGGCTGGAATTGGGCTAGGAAGAGCCCAGGCTGCCTCTGCCCGGCGCGGCACCCAGCCTGGCGAGCTCTGCCCTGCTGCACAGCACGGAAGTGGACGCATGAGCTGGGGCTGGCAGTGCTGTTGCTTGTGTGTCCTGCGTGGTTGGTCCCTTGACCCGGAGTTCGGCTCAGCCGGGCAGAAATGTTGAAGGTAAGTGGCAGCCGCTGCCAGACCCAGCGTGGTGCGAGCCTCAGAGAGCCGCCGAGCGAGTCTTGGTCCAGAAGCCTCAGATCCCCTTTATCGGAGCTACTGCAGCCCCCGTGCCCGTGATCACAGCTGGGCTGGTGGTAGGTAATACCTAGGATCGAGGACTAATCCACCTGCACAGGCTCCAGGGAGCTTTCCCTGAGTGACACTGGCAGGATCGGGCCCAACAGCTTCAAAGCACCGAGGGAGTTAATAACAGCGATGGATTTGCACTGGAAGTGCCCAGGAGGGGCAGCCATGGGGTGGATGCCCACAGTGCTGAGCTGAGGAGCCACCCTTGCCCCCGAGGGCAGGATGCGAGGGACAAGGAGACAGTTTCTAGCACTCCCCCAGTGCGAAGCTCATGTCAAACGCCCTGGGGGTACAGCAGCAGGGCTCAAACATTTGCAATCAGCAGATCGCAGTCAGATCTCGGGTATCGTCACAGCCCCTCACCACCCTTCTCAAGGGTTTAATGGGAAAGAAGGTGCTGGACCCCTCACCCTGGCTCTGTGTGCGTGTCTGTGTGTGTCCCTTGGAGCAAGGCATGTGCATCACCGTATCTGCACGCTTACATGCCTTCCAGCACGGGTGCTGTGTCTGCGCACATGGGTGCAGCTCCTGCGTGTGACTGCGTGCATGGATGCGCATGCCCCTTGGAGCAAGAACTTGTGTGCGTGTGTGTGTTTGTGGTCTCCATCGCCAAGCGAGCACAGCAGGGCTGTCCAAGAAGGGCGCAGCAAAGCTTATCTGAGAGTACCAGGGCTGGGGTACACAGAGCAGGGGAGAGGTAAAAGGAGATGGATGGGTATGAAATGAAGGGTCTCGCAGCCTCCCTAGATGAGCCTGGTCCCAAGGCAGCAGCACACCCAGGGCTCCAGGGGCAAAGGACAGCTCGGCCCCCTCCCATCCCACCCCACTGCACCCCCCCCAGCCTTGCTCAAATGTCTGGACACAAACCCAGCTCCATGCATCACCTGCACACTTACCTGGCAAGCCACACACAGTGCATCCCACCCCGCACCCCTCCATGCCCCCAGCATGGGACTCAGCCTGGCGTTCCCAACAGCTGGCAGCCAGCACCATCCCTGCCTGCCTGGCTCCTGAATGCCCAGGGCTCCCAATCCAGCTGAGAGGCACCTGCGTGGGGATACCTCCAGCTCAGTCCAGCTCTGGGATTCTAGGATGCTGCATGCCCCTTGCACCCCCGCCCGGTCCAGCTCTGGGATGCCCTGTGCCACCGCCCTAGGATGCTGCACGCCCCTTCCAGCGCCCAGCCCAGGCATAGCCCTATGCCCCTTCCAGCTTATGACAAGTGCCCAGCCTCAGGGGGGACCTGTGGCTCCCTCCAGCCTCAGGGCCCCCCTGGCTGGGCATTCCCAGTGCCCCTCACCCTGTGCCCAGCCCAGACTCACCGATGTAGAAGTTGGTGACTGTCCTCATTGGCTGGTGCCTGGAGATCACGTAGATGACCAGGGAGTTGCCCGCCAGCCCCAGCACCAGCAGCGCTGCGAAGCAGAGGGGCACCAGCCAGGCATCCACCAGGCGTGGGGGGCCGGGGGGCCCCGAGCTGTTTCCGCACAGCAGCCCCCCAGCCCCACACGACCCGTTGGGGGGCAGCAGCGATGCATTGTTCCCGGCGCTGCCCACTGTGTCCATCCCCACTGCCCGCATGGCTGGTGGGGTGGGGGGCAGCCGGACCCCTGGGTTTTCTCTCCACTAAGGGGGGGGTGGTCCTTGTAGCCCCCAGCCCAGGCTCCTTGAAGACCCCAGACGTCCCAGATCCAGCCACCCAGGGGCTGTCCTGGCTCCCGGAGTGTCTGTCTGCTTGCTTCGGATCAACTGCAGGAGAGCCTGGGGCGTTGCGCTGCCAGAGGGAGGGGACCGAGGGGCTGGCACTGAGCATTGCCCACCCCCAGGGACGGGCTGGTCCTGTGGGAACTGTGCCTGTGCCACCCCCCAGCTCTGCTGCGGACAGCTGGGTCCAAAGCCAAGCTCAGCCCTGTGCCAGCACAACCACCCTGCAGGGCAGGACTCCTGGGTCCTCCCCCCAGCCTGGGCTGGGGCAGGGCCAGGGCCAGGAGCCTCTTAGAAAGAGAAATGAGGGTTGGGAGGAACCTCAGGAGGTGACATCCAGTGCAACCCTCCTGCTTCGCTGGACTAGAGGTCATCCCAGCCCCCTTGGCTACTAAAAGCGGGGACCATCCACTGGTCCTGTAGGCTGGAAAACGCCCCGCAGAGCAGCTCTGGCTTGCCCAGTGCCTCGTTGGAAGGTTTGACTTGGAACACAACATTTTTTTTCCTTAAATAAATAAGCAAATAAATAAAATTCTTCCTAGGAGAACAGGTTGGAGCATTTTGACTCACAGCGACCCAGTGGGATGCCTGCTGAAATCACCAGGCACCCTCCGGGATCCAGCTCTGGGGCACGGATCTCCAGCACATTTGGTCCAAAATCTCACGTTTTGCATTTTGCCACCATCACCGGTGTAACGGATCCAGGGGCTGATTGCATTTGGCAGCGAAGAGCATGAAGGGACAGGCTGCAGGTCTGAGCGTGAAACCGGATGCTGGCATGGGTTAGAACAGCCTCAGGGCGGCTTTGATCCATGCCAGTGGTGCCTGGGTACAGGTAATGCCCCAGCATCAGCAGCCCTGCTACCAACAACACCTAAGCTGCCTGACCCCCAAAGGTGCTGGCAGTGTGCCTATTTCCTTGCCATGAGCTCCCTTCCCTTCACAGCATCCATGTACCCTGTAGCACCAATTTCTCCCTGGATTAAAAGCCCCTTTGCAAACACCCCCACACGTAAGATTTTCACCCTATTTGGATGAATCCGTGCTGCACTTACATTTCTGATTCTCCTTCCTGGAGCTTGATGGATTTAGAGAGCATCACACCGCTATCCAGAGCCAGGAAACCATTTTACCAGTGGGTTGGGTTTTTTTGGTCTAAAAAAGAGTGCTAAGTCCATTAAGGACAATCTATTAATTAAGGAGAAAGAATAGGAGAGCAGATGGAAGACGGGGGAAAAAAACAAAGCCCTTGTAATTATTGGAACTAGCTGGGAACATTGGGTCTCTCAAGGATAAATCATCTGGTTTTGTGCAGGTTTAATTAACACTCCTTCCTGCTACTTGTTTGCTCAGTTAGGTTTGCCGGCTTTGAGGTGGCGTGGCTGCCTCTTGCCCCGGCAGGCCTGCCTTTCCAGATGCTTGGTTGGGTTTGTACTTGCTTCCTTGGAGGTTTACAGGAGAAAGGAAGAGACAGCAGGGAAGTCCTGAAGGGAATGCACTTTTCTGATGCTTTCCATATGGCACGAAAGCTCTGGTGTCATGCCATACGGGTTGAATCAGAGACTCTCAAGCTTGGATGGGCTCTTGTAGGCCACCTAACCTGCCTGCCCTGCACAGATGCAGCCTCCTGCTCCCAAAACATCCCAGACAGATGCCCCTCCGGCCTCTGCCTGCAAACCTCCCAGGAGGGGGATCCCACAGCGTCTCTGGGCAGCTTGTCCCACTGTTTTGCTGCTCTATCAGGGAGGACGTTTCCCTGAGATCGTCTCCATCTGCGTTGCGGCACTTTAGACTCACGTCCTGTTCCCTGAAGCAAGGGAGAATGGGCCTTCTTCTTTATAGCAGCCCCTTGAGCACCAGAAAGCAGCTCGGGCCCCTTTTCATCTCCTTTTCCAGGCTAACCATCCCACGGTCGGACTTGATCTGTTCAGGTCCCTTCCGACCCTAGAAACTATGACATCATGCTTGGTTCTCTGTGTTTTTCCTCATGTGGCTGTATCCCAAGATGAGCTGTCCTCTTACCATGTTTATTGTTGAAATCCTCACACCAGGGCTGGTGCCTGAAGTTGATGGAGGCTAAGTGACTTGCCCATGGCTACAAGGTAAGGCAGTAGCAGGGAAGGCATCACTATTAAGGTCTCTGAAGTCCTGATCTAATGACCCTAGTGACTGGGTGATCACCACTAGGTGGGAGCTTCCCCAGGGGTGTGGACCCCTACCCCCCTCTAGACAGTGCAGTCAGGCCCTAGGGCGATGGGCAATCGAGGCAGCTGTGAGACAGGAGTGTCACTGCTGCTATGACAGGTGGAGGCTGCTTTGGGAAGCTGGGTTCCCCCTTTGAGCCCTTACCCACCACCATATGGCTTCAGGGAGGAAAGGCGAGAGATCAGGGGCTATTACCAGTGCAAGCGATGCTGGAAAATGAGTCTCTGGCTGGACTGAACCCAGCCTGCTCGGAGTTGGCTACGGAGGCTTCAGCCCTGCCCCGTTTGCTCAGCTTCGTGTGCCTCATCCGGAGGAGAGACCCCCCATCTTACTGTTGCTGCCTCGTGTTATTTGCTGGTTTGGGAACTGGGGACAGTTCAGCTTTCTCATATGCGGAAATAAGGGAGGGAGATGGAGAAAGCTTCCCAAGCCCGAGAGGGCTCACCTGCTTGGAAATGCAGCCGTCTGACGCAGCGGAGCTACGCCAAGGAGCAGAGGAGGGGGCAGCTGTCCCAGGTGGGCAGAGCTGCAGGTTAACCGCTCATTTCCATTAGCTTCCGGTTTCGCGGTGTCTTGTTCAAGGGTGAAAAGCCAACCTAAATTAGATTCCCACCAGACACAATCATGGGTGAACCGGGCAGCCTCCAAAATGGGGACCTGAAAAAGAAGAAAAAAGAAAGACAATTGCAAAAAAAAAAAAAAAAAAAAGCTGTAATATTGCACATACAGGACTGGCAATGTTATCACTTGAGAATGGACCATTTAAAGACATTGATACCACAGATGTGATAAAGACTTTTGCAACAAAAATATCATTATCTCTGGCGGAGGGGGGCCTGATACTAAAAGTTTACCAGGAGCCTAGGTGCGACACTGATTCCCACACACGGCACCCCCGTTCCATCCAATACTCGGGCCCTGATTCAGGAAACCCCTTAACACATTTCTTGAATAGGGAAGTTTGCTCTTGATCAGGTTCCCTGATGCCCTCAGATCCACCCACAATCTGGTGCAGCGAGGTCACTGTGGGGCAGCAGTGACATGTCAGCGAGCAGGGGCAGGGTGCCGCAAACCCGCATTGCTGTCCCCTGTCCAGTTAGCTGCCCCCCCATGCGTCCCTCACCCTCGCTGGGACTCAGTGGGGCTAACCTGGGGGCAAAGCGGAAGGGAGGGGTGAATCCTACATTGGGAAGAGGCTGGAGATAGTCACTGCAGACACCAGACCACGGAGCCAGGAGGCATCGTCCCCAGTAACACCCATCACTTCATCTTACAGCAAAACCTCCTTTTTAGCTCCTTTTTCCCCATTTCCTTTGGACCAGACTGGGCCTGCCTGTGACAAATGCAAAAAGGAACAGAGTCCTATCACTCCGAGTACAGGAAAAAAGAAGCCTTTCTTTCCTCTGAAGGCAATTTTCTCCGCAGACTGCTCTGTGACACCGTCCTTGGACTTAAAAAAAAAAAAAAAAAGGAGCCAGTCTATAGAGCTGCTCAAAAGAATGGTAATTATCTTCTAAACCACTTGCAGATCTCTGCTATAGCAAGTTTTGCTGTGGGATCCACTTATAAGCTGGCTACAAAAAAAAAATCTGTATTAGACCCCCACCAGTGGTGCTGGGACTGGAAAAACCGGGTTTGTTTGCAAGGGCTGGCATGTGCCTTTCCCAACCAGCTCCAGGATCATTCCTTGCAGTTTATAGGATCCAGAAGGCATCCCCTTCCTCATCTTTATTCACACCTGCATTTATGGCACGGAATAAATCCAGCTGGCCCCCCTCGATCCCCTTTTCCCAGACAGTCGCTTCCCTCCCTTATACCCGGGTCCATCTCAGCCCCTCTGCTCTGCTCACCCAACCCTTTACCTGAAGGGCCGAGGCACACAGGCAGGGGCATGCTGCTGGCTCAGCGGCCTGAAAACTCAGCCGCCTGCTTTCTGCCTCTCCCCTCGCCTCCGCCGCCTCCTGCAAGCAGGCGGTACAGGGCAAGCTGGCCGCAGGCGAGCACGCTCCCTGCGGGCTCCGGGACGGCCGAGGCTCTCGGGCTCCGGCGTTTCACCGGAAGCGGGGCTGGGATGCATCTCCGCGGCTCTCCGGCAAGGACACCCTGCTGCTCCTCTCCTGTTTCCTGGGCCGGGTCCTACAGACCCCCGCGGGCCGGGGGGGAGCCCCCTGCCTGCAGGCGGGATGCCGCCCGCCCGCTCGGCTTTGCTGACGTCCTTTCTGTGCCTCGGCGCTGCCCAGGCTGTTACACACCGGCGCAGCCTTCGGCTGCCGGGCTCTGCGGGGGCCGCCGGAGCGAGGGAGAGGGAGCGGCGGGCTCAGAGCCCTCAGCCTGGAATTCAGCTCTCACTTCCGCGGATAAACCAGGCCCCCGCAGCCCGGTACGAGCTGCCCGAGCCCCACTGAGCCCCACGGACTCGCGGGCTGCTTTGGGGCCCTCTATTTCTGGCCCGGCGTGCGCCCGCAAGTGTCACCGGCATTAGCAGCGGCCCCGCGGGGGCTCCAGTGCACCCGTCCCAGGACCTCGGCCCAGCCCCGGGGGCCCGCACCCAGGAGCTATCGTACCCCGAGGGACGGGGGGGGGCACCCTGCCCAACGGCACGGCCCCCATGGCAACCCCCCACCGC
>NW_017728919.1:346732-360771 GCF_001723895.1 Crocodylus porosus | reverse complement strand
CCCCCAGCTCGGGCAGCCGAGGGTTAACGCCCGCCCCCGAGTGTTACGCCACTTCCGGCAGGGCGCGGGTGCCGCGGCCCCTTTAAGGCCGGAGCCGCCCAGGGCTGCGCCGAGCCGGGCCGGGCCGGGGGCCGGGCCCCGCCATGGTGGTGCTGAAGGGCCGCGAGGCCCGGGCCGGGGAGGCGGCGGAGCCGTTCCTGTGAGTGCCCGGGGCGTCCCGCCGCTCTGGGGGGCGCCCTGCTACGTCACGGGGATTCCCCACCCGCGGGGGTTCTGTCGCTTACGTCACGGGGTTCCCTCCCCTGTGTCCCGCAGGGTTATGCCATGCTGCCTGCTTCGCTCCCCTTGGGGGGTGCTAATTACCCCCTGGGCGCAGAGTGGGGCGGATCGGCCCAGTGCTGGGGGGGGCGTGACTGGACTGACCCTTGCAGCCCTGCGGCCCTCCGCTCCTCGGTGCCCTTGGAGCACGAGCCTGGCTCGGCGGGGCAAACCTGCCCGGGCTGCCCTGGACCCTTTGCCCAGGCTGGGCCGGCCTGCTTGGAGCTGCCGAGCCCCCTGCAAGCTCTCGGCCCGCGGCTGACATAGCGGGTGTTCAGACCCCGCGCAGCCTCCTTACGGAGGGAGGCCTGTGGGCTTCTGCGGCTAGCTTTCCCCACCCCTGCTGCGGGTCGGGGCTGCAGACCCGGGTCCGCAGGCTCCTCTACTGCGTGTTCGGGTCCGAGGGAACGGGCGCGCTTTCCCCAGACCCCGGCCCTGCTGGAGCGGGGTCCCCCGAAGCTGGCTAATGCCCAAAGCCTGGGAAACCGGGGGAGTCTTGTCCATTTCAGGGCTGCCAGGCGGGAGCTGTCAGCGCCCCTAGCAGCACCACAACTGACCGGCTCCATCGCTCCTAATAGCATCCCTCTGCCAAAGGCTTCCCCTCTGCTGGCTCCAGCTCCCTGCAAGGGAGTAAATCTACTTGCAAAGTAGATGGGCAGTGGGGTGGAAAGGGGCTGTGCGTGGAGATCTGCTTATAAGCAGGATGTTGGGACCTGCGTGGCTACCTGCAGCTTAAATAAAACCAATGCTCTTACGCTACGTGTGACGTGCATCTGAGTCCTGGGCCAGCCCTTCTGTCCGTGGCATCTCCGGCATGGGAGAAGCAGACTTGATGGCTGCTCAGTAGAGCAGCTGGGGGGTGGGTCTCAAACTGGGAGCCCCGAAATGATCTATAGGGGATTAACTATCAACTTCATGACTAGTTGGGAGTGCTGTAACTTGGTATCACGGGCACGGAAGAGACCGAACCTGAGCGGGGTGACTCAACCGGTGCTTCTTCTGTGAGACCTTCCGCCTTTTGTTTCCTGTTGGCATCGGGCTGGGAGGTGTTGGGTGTCCACGGGCGAGGGGGTTGGGGCTGGGATAAGTGGGTAATGATTCTTTGCATAGAGCATGCATCACGAGTCCTGTCATCCAAAGTCAGCGAGTGCTTGATGGAGCTAAGGTCATGTCATTAGCCCTGCTGGGTAGATGGGCAAGCTTGGGGAGGGCACAGTGGCTGGGCAACTTCGATACTGGGAGAGTTGCCATGTCACACCACACGTGCGGTCAACTTGCAGGTTACGGGTTGCTTGCAGGCTGTGGGCTGGGGACCCCATGCAAAAGGTACCTTACCGTGGTATCTCTCTGGGACTTGTGCTTTAAAACCTTGTGGTCCTTTGGCTCCCAAAGAGCAGGATTCCCGTGCGTTTCAAACGGCCGCAGCCCTGCCGGTGTGCCTGTTGCGGTAGCATGGCTGGGGGCTTTCTCCAGAGCTGCTGTGGGAAGCCTAACTCTGCAAAGCCAGCTGCTAATCTTCGGGGGGATTCCTGCCACTCACTGGCATGTCCCGTTGATGAAGTGGCAAATGCTAGAAGCGGTTTAGAGATCTCTGTAGGAAAACTGGCTGAGCTGTTAGTTTGTTTGGGGCCTGGAGAGGAGGGGGAGGCACTTTATTTGTTGCAATGATGCAGAAATCTGCCAAGTGCAGATCACAAGGCGTGTGGCTTGCTTACCTGTGGGCTCTAGCTGTTTTTTTATTTTAGGTGGCTGGAGAGGGTTGGGCTGCTCATTGCATTGCTGGATAGGAGCTTCAGAGCAGCAACTTCAATGCACGTGCTTTAACTTTGTCTCTGCTTCCAGAGGATATTGGTAATAACCGGGGAGGCAGTGGAGGGAGCCTGAATTGCTGTTGGAGCAAAAAGCAGGTTAGGGGGAGAGCTTGTGTTCCCCAGGGAGCATGCTGGGATTCAGCCCTGAGCAGTGAAGACCTTCCCTGGGGCATACTGACGGCATTGAAGCTGTGCCTGTAGACAAGAGCTTCCAAGCCGAGGCTGTTCTGTCCCTGGCTGCACGCGCTGTGTGACTGAGCTCCTTGTGGGAGTGGGTAGCCGGGTGGGGGAGAACTGGCCAGGCTGGAAAGCCAGTGGCCCAGGAAAGCCCAGCTCAGCTGTTGCCAGGAAGAGCATAACCTTGCTCCAAGGAACCTGCCAGCAGTTGCACCCCGGCCTGTGCTGCTAGTTGAGCGCCACGCTGAACTAGCTGCACAGCCTGTAAGGGGATCTGGCCTGCCTGGCATGATTTGCACAGAGCTGTCTGGGACTTGACCTTCAGTGCCTGGATGGGTGCCAAGCCTCGGTGCTCTTTACAGATAGGCACGGTTCTGAGGTCACCACATCTTGTGAGTCTCCAAGATTGTGAAACACAACCCTTGCCCTGCCGGCTTTCAACCCGCAGGGGAGGAACCCAGATCTCGCTAGGCGTCCTGGGACCCAGCAGGATTTCGGCAAGGCATCAGGCCTGCAGCCTGCTTCAGCTGTAATGTAACTAGTATCCATGCTGTTTGGTGGGATGCTTTACGCTGTCTATCACACCACAAGCCCGTAGTGGAGGGGCTGTGGCTTGTAGGTGGGGAAACTGAGGCACTGGAAGAGAGATGATGTGCACCAAGTCAGCCAGCGAGTTGTTGGCAGAGCTGCAATCGGAGCTCGCGCCTCCCAAGTCCCAGTCCAGTGTCTTGGCCGCTGGAGAAACCGAGTGGGTACAAACTCGAGTACCTGATGCATCCCATGCCCTTCTGGGCTGACGCCTCGTGTTTCCCTGGCCTTGGACTCGAGTGCATCACAACCTGTCTGGTGATCCACTCTCTAAGTGCCTTCCCCGAGAAGGCTGCTCTGGGTACTGGGATCCAGGAGTGCCAGTGCACGTGTGATCTGCTCATCCCAGCTTCAGGAAAGATGACAAATGGATAGTCTCCACCGGCACCGTGGTTAGCGTACAGACACGGGATGATAAATTCAGGGTTAAGGTCATGGCGCAAGATGGATCAAATGCAGCAGCGTCTGGGAGCGCTCCCTGGCTGGTGAAACCTGCCTGCTGGTTTAATAGCCCTCTTTGCAGCAGAGGCTAGACAGGGAAACGTCCTTCCCATCATCTTCACCACCCTGCTGTACTCCGGGGAGCTGTGACTGCCTGGAAATCCCTTTGGGTCAGAATCATTTAATGCATACATTGCCTTGCCTTCCTCCCCTTTCCCGTCGGATGAATCCATGCCAATGCAATGGGCCCCTTGGCTACCAGGATGGGTTTAGGAAGCCAGCTGTCCATCGTGAACCTGCAGCTGGCTGAGACATCGGGATGAAGCCAGTGACCTCCGCACGCTTCTACACCAGATGCCCAAGTGATGTGAAGTGGAAAAGGCACCAGGGGGCTGGTTTCTAACCACCCTTGAACCCAAACTGAGCTCCGTGCTGTTCTCCCACGCATGCCTTCTTGTGGGGCCGCCTCTGCCAGCCCCCTCCCCGGCTGGGAGGCTTCGGCCACAGAAGCTCTATCCCTGCTGCTGCCCATTTCAGCTGGGTGGGTGGAAATGCGGCACTGAAGCAAAACAATAATCTGTCTGATGCCCCGTGTGGGTGTGCTGCCATCTCACGGCGTGGCCCTACTGTCTTCCAGATGCTGGGGACAGCTGTGCCAGTGCTCCTCCCTACATGGGGTCTAGTGGGCTGCAGGGGGGCGCAGGGTGGGCGGGCAGGTTTCTGTGGCTATGGGTTGGGGATGGTGTGACCCAGCTCTGTGCTGGAGCAGGGGGGTGCGCCGTGCATGTCTCTTGGGCAGCTGTCTCCTTGCTATCTCCTGCCACTGCTGAGTCTCGCAGACACCGTGCGCTAGTCAGGAGGGGAGATTGATGACCTGGGTAGATGCACTGGGGCTGGCTGGCCAGCTCGGGGGGGCAAGGGCAGTGAAGACTGGCTCTGGAAGCTGGCAACTGAAGCCGAAGCTGCTTTCCTTCTTAATACCAAATGGAAAATTGAGCGAAGCTCCCTGGTGTCCGCGGGGACTGCCCATCAAACCAGCCCCTTGTTCCTGTCGCTAACCAGGCTCCAGCTGTGCAGATCCTGACACGGCGCTGCAAGGGGAAGCGCGGATGGATGAGACGCTTTGGGAGAGTGAGTCTTGCCCTCTGGAAAAGAAGCGATCAAAGGTTCGGTGCATTCCTCTAAGGGCTCGCCAGGTTTAGCTTAGGAGGCAGCTGCGCCAGGCCTGCCTTGTTTCTCATGTCGGACTCCGAATAGATGCTATTAAGATGCAGCAAAGGAGCTGCAGTCTGGGTATGCGCGCAGGCCGTAGGTTATCTTCCATGGGTGCCTTCACCGAGGCGGTGCTGTTCATCGGTGCGCGGCCCGGAGGATTGTACGTCCAGCCGGGCACAAGCAGCAAGTGAATAGGTCGTTTATATTAGCCAGCAGACTTGCTCTGATGATCAAGGCTGGTGAAATGAGCCCATCGGGCATCTTGGCCTGGCTTGCAGCTCGAGTGGTGCTTGCAAGTAATGCCACTTATGTAACGGCGGGGGGGTGGGAGGTTTCTGAACCTGTGAAATGAAGGCTGCGCTTGGGCAGTGATTGAGGTTATCAACTCTGGCTGCTGCCTCGTGGGCGGCTGACGGACGAAGGAGTGCAGGGTAGCCCGGCAGGCGTGTCGCTCCATGTCTGGCTCTCCAGATGTCTCAGAGCCAGGGTTGGGCTTTGGAGGGCATTTGGAGATAACCACATGCCTGGTGCGGACAGGTGGTTATCCTGGCTCCTATGCCCCCCCACAGAGCCCAGCTGATCTGCTCGGTCCTGATCTGCTCCCCCGCTGGGCCTGTCCAGCTTCCCTGGGGCATCGCGGCCCTGACTTATCCTCCCCGCTCCTTTGCTCTTCCAGCCGTAGCCCCCCAAAACCTCCCAGCTGCGCCAGGCCCGGGTACAGCCGGGGTCCCAGAGCTGGCGCTCCCCCATCAGCGCATTGTGTGTGTGTGTGTCCCCCGCAGACGGATCGAGGACTGCCTGCCCCCGCTGGAGAGCTTGCCCGCCAAGAGGTTCTCCCCCTCCAAGCGCAAGCAGCACTACATCAACCAGGCCATCCGCAACTCCGACCTCATCCCCAAGGCCAAGGGGCGTAAGAGCCTCCAGCGTCTGGAGAACAGTAAGGAGACGGCACGCGCGGGCACCGCTTCCCTCAGCCCCCCGGGGCCTGGCCACGCCGCTCGCCGGGGCAGCGTTGCCCAGGAGAGCCGGGCTGCTGGCACCTGGCCCCGAGCTCGCCCGTGCTGCGTAGCCGGGCGTTGATAAAGCAGCTGGAAGAGAGGCCACGTCACGGTGACTGTGCAGAGCTCTCTGCAGAGTGGCCCAGACAATGTTTTAAAGGCCCGGGTGGCTCTCCCCCGGGGCGCCTGACTCCAGTCCTCCAAAGCTTGCCCAAGGAGGCTTGGGTTGAGTCTTGAAGGAGGGAATTGGGATGTCTGGGCTATAAACGGGGGATGGGGGAGCTCCCTATGTGACCCAGGCTGCCCTGTGAGATGCCCGTGAGAGCAGGGGGACGGAGAAATCCCCGCTCGACTCCAGTGCAGGGCCTGGCTCCTGGCTGCCCCGTCCCTGCTGTCTCCCCTGTATCGCAGCCCCTGCAGGCCTGGCCCCGCGCCCCTCACAGGCTTGGCTTTCTCCCAGCCCGGTACCTGATGACCCTTCTGGAGCGAGACGAGTGTGGCACCGACGAGGGGGACCTGGCTTACCCGGCCGCCCCCAGCATCTTCACCGAGGCCTGCAACAATGAGACCTACGTGGAGGTAGGGGGCTCGGCCTCGCCGATGGCCTGGGGCCACTGCTTGCTGCAGGCTCACTCCGTTTTTGGCAGAAGGGCTCCCGTTCTGGTCCTGCTCCGTACCGGCAGCTCTGTCCTTTGGCCAAAGGGCTCTAGGACCTTGACTGATCTCATGGGGAGGAAGTGATGTGATTAATCCTGGCGGGGGTCCACTCCATAGGGCAAGAGTCAGAGCCTCCAACTTGCTTTGTGGGGGGATCCTTTTTAAACCATCCAGCCCTAGCACAACTGGGGGGACACGGCACCGATATCAAAGTGCCTGATCCTACAGCGTCTTGCTTCTTGCCTCGTCTCTCGGTGGGGAGACTGGGTCTGTACTGGAGTCGATGTGGGTGTTCATTGATCAACCCATGCCAAGCCGGCCTGGTCCCCTCCGTTCCCAGCTCTGGGGTGTCTGGGCTGCTGGGGCCAGCTTGTCCCATGTTGGAGGCTCCAGGGATGGAGCAGGGAGGCACTGATTGAGCCACGTTGGGAGCGGAGGCTGAGCAGGGTCCCAAGCATTGACAGGGCCCAGGGCTGGCACGCAGCGGCTGCAGCTACGTGATGCTTCCTTTGTCAGATCTGGAACGACTTCATGAACCGGTCGGGCGAGGAGCAGGAGAGGGTCCTGCTCTACCTGGAGGGAGAGGCCAAGAAGAAGCACAAGAGGAAGCTGCCCATTAAAGCGGAGGATGAGTGGAAAGGTACGGGGCTGGGGGAAGCCTGCCAGGACCCTCTGGGGTCAGGCTAGGAGCTACCTGCTCTAGCCTGACCTGGCCACGAGGGAGATCGGGGGGGTTCCCCATCTGCTGTGGGTCCCCCAGTGAGCCGAGGTCCGTGCCGGCGGCCTGTAGGGAGGACTTGGGGATAAGGCTGCCGCTTCTGCTGCAGCGGTAGAAGGAAGCCAGCTCCGATCTCCCCTGCTCTGGGCAGAGGGCAACTATCATGGCAGTGCCCTCTGGGGGGGACACTTCATGCCCTCTGCATGTGAAGAAGGGGAAACAGCTGAGCCAGACGGAAGTGTCTGGGTCTGAGACACGGTCTCTGCTGCTCGGTTTTTTTTGGATGGAGACGTCAGTCTCGTCCACGGGCGTGATGTGCCCGAGACGCAGCTGTGGTGGGGCAGGCTGCTCCCGGAGCTCTGACATGCACGTCCTGCCCCGTCTGCGTTGCAGAGCACCCCGCCTACACGCCCCAGGAGTGCTTCCAGCGCATCAGCCGCCGGCTCCGCTCCACGCTGAAGCGAGGCAGGATCCCGCTGGTGAGAGCCCAGGCGGCGGGGGGCTGGGGACTGTTCCTGGGCTGAGCAGTGGCTCTGACTTGCTGGGGAGCCGGGGCTCCTGCCTTTTCACCAGCCCCCCCTGACCCTTAAGGCACCTGCCTCTCTTCTGCAGGGGACCCTGGAGGGCCTGGAGGAGGAGCTCCTGGGTTTTTTCTCTGTCACCCCCCAATCCGTGTACACCGCGATGATGGACAACAGGTAGATGGTGCTGGGAGGCTGCTCTTGTCCCGGAGGACGGAGAGAGCTGTGCAGGGGGTTTTGCACGTGGCTTCTTTCAGGCTGGGTGTTCCTGACCCATCAAAGGCCCCGGGGAGACGGGCCAAAGGGCTGCAGTGGGGAGCGGGCCGTGTCTATCCGGCCCACTCCTGGCACCTTCTGGACTGGAGGGGGCTGGCTCTGCCCTGCTGCTGGCTAGAAAGCATCGCCCCAGGGCCCCAAGAGCAACAGGAACCGGCTGCCCCCGTGGCTTGTCCACCCTGCTGGGTGCCACATGCCATGAAGTTTCTCCCCCGGGGCTCGCAGCGGTGGAAGGAGGGAGGCGCAGGGGCCTGGGGAAGAGGCAGAGCTAGAAAACCTCCTGTGATCTCACCCCACTGCTTCTGGATCTCTCTCTTTCTCTCCACCCTCCAGCTTTGAGCGGCTGCTGCTCCACGCGCTCTGCCAGTACATGGACCTCGTCTCTGCCAGTGAGAGCCCGCGGATTTATTTATCTTTCTTCCTCCCCATTCCCAGCTTTCCTCCTCTTCCGCAGCCCTTGGCCTCGGGTGCTGGGCCATGTAGCCAAGCAAGGCTTCAAATCCAGGCGGCCTCGGCCCCTGGCTGCGCTGGGGGCAGCGACGGGCCTTGGGGGGGCTGTGTCTGTTGGCTCCAGGGCTTCGTTGCCTCCCGTCACGTGGTGTGTGCGGGCCCTGGTTTGTATTGGGCTGCCTCCATCCTGCGCTTCCAGACATCCAGCCCCTGACACGAGCAGGCGGGTTCAGCAGGGAGCCTGCAGTCGTGCCTTGGTGCTCCCTGCCTTGCTCTGAGCTGTGCGTCCCCATCGGCTCCACTCCCACCCCTCTCCTTACTGCAGTGTGATGCAGAGGCAGGGAAATGATGCAGTGCAGTGCAGTGCAGCTGGGCTGGAGACCACAGCTTTCCAGGGAGGCGGGTGGCAAGTCTGGGGAGGAATCTGTGCGCCAGCGTGCTATAGCCAGGAGGCTGCCAGCTCTGCTGTGTGCGTAGCTTGGTCCTTTCTGCCTGCTGGTTCATTAGCAGGTGGGTGTGAAAATGCCAGTGAAGCGTTAATGGCTCAGGGCTGGGCAGCGGGGAGCTGGCAGGGGCCCAGAGCAGGAGAGGAGGGCACATGGAGCATGCTGTCTGCTGTCAGCGCCGGCTCCAGCAGATCTCATGGATGGAGGACTGTATCTTAGTGGGCGTGAGCCCCTGGAAGATGGCAGCCCGGAGGTGGGGGCAGCTGTGGCCCAGAGCAGCGGGTCTTGGCTCGTCTAGGCGTGGATGTCACTTCTGGTCCAAACCCGACCTTTCATTTGGACGCCTTTTTCTCCCTGCATAGCCTCTCCTTCCCCACGCCCTGATGAGCTCCACGCTGCCTCTGTCCGCGTCCCTGCAGGGTTTGGCTGCGTTTCTTTGGGGCACGGGCGGTGACGGCAGCACGGCCTGGCTCTAACCGCAGCTCTCCTCCTCCGTCTCAGGTTCTGACTTCAAGGGGAAACGCCAAATGAAAGTGAGCAACAAGCACCGTGTCTTCCTGCCGCCAGAGCTCCTGCTCTCGGCCTACCTGGAGCAGATGAGCTGATACGCCGCGGGCCCCCCGCCCCTCCTGCTCCGCGTGCCGACGGCTGCTCCGACCCCGCTGCCTGCCCCCCTTGTGCGGTGGCCCAGCCAGTGGGCGGCTTTGCGTGGAGCGGGGTTCAGTCTGCAACGTGTGCCCTGCTTCAAGGCATGAAATCTCTTCCCTCCCCCATCCCTAGAGCTCTGCAGGGATCTCCCAAAACTCCTGTCTCTCCCCCGGGCGGCACAAACTTCCCCCAGGGTCTCTAGCTGGCTCTTTCCTCCCTTCCGGGACAGAGCCTGTCCCTTCTTGGTCTGCATTAAGGAAGGCACCAGCTCCTTTCTTTGCAAAAGCCCTGACATCTCTGTCCCCGTGGTGGGGCCACCTCCCAGCTGTGTGCAGGTACCAGCCCCTGTGGGCTGCAACCTCTCCTGATGTCTAGGCTGGGGGGAGCAGGGAGAGGTGCTGTCTTGTGGGTCAGTCTCGTTCACGCCAGTGCTTCATTTCTGGGGCTCATTTGGGCTGTTAAAAGCCCCTTGGAGGCTGCAGCAGCCTTACTCTGGCTTAGCCCCCTGCACCAGCTGCCCTAAGTGCTTTAGGTATTTAAAGTGGTCTCCATAGGATACAAAACTCCTGGGCTCTTCTCTGCCCAGGAGAGGCCAGATCGCTGTCCTGTAGTGGAGGTGAGCCGCAAAGGCCGGATAATTCTACCTTTAGATCATCCCCCTTGTGATCACGGGGACTCCAGGGCCTTGACCTGCTGTGCAGACCTCGCCGCACGCATATGGCCAGCCCCTGCACCTGCTGTGGATGCTCCCCATCGTCCTGGCTAGGTGGAAGCATTTCTATGTATAACCCAGCTGGCTCTAAAAATAGGCACGGCGATTCCAGGACCCTGCTCGTGCCAGGGGAGCTGCTGCCAGGGGGAATCTGCCCCGGTAACTCTTAACGCCCATCACGCAGCTCCTCTTGCCTCTCCGCCCCGCCGAGCTCTGCAGCTGCAGCTGGGCAGCTCGGGGCCCAAAACCTAAGCCCATGCTTGAAGCTTCAAACCTGGGCTTAAGTGCTGGGCTGCAGCTGCGGGGTGGTTCTTCTCCAAGGATTTCTCTCCTACATTTACATTTTGCAAATACTGAGGGGATGTCCCTGCATCCATGATGCTGTCTGGGACGGGGCAGCTTTGAGACCCTGTGATTTTATTTTTTTGTGCCTCTTTTCCCTATCCCAGGGCAAGCACTTCTAAAGCCAGAACAGCCCTGGGGACCATCTCTGCCGGGTGGGGGCCCTGTAGGAAACCTGTGCCCCGGCATTTGCCTCCCCGTGCCCGTCCAGAGCCAAACACTTGCCTCCTAAGGGTCTGGGTCTTGCTGTAGCCAAATGGCCCCGAGCACTGCCTTCATCCAGCTAAAGGCTCCTCTCTGGGGTAGGTCCCAAGGGAAGGGGGTCTGTTTTAGCTCTCGTGGCAGCTCTGAGGGGACAGGCTGGGTGTTGGCACCAGCCCTGTCCTGTAGCTTCTCCCTGCAGCCTGGCACCGAAGCTGGGCTGCAGCAGCTGAAGCTTCAACACAGAGAGCAGCAAGATCTAATGCCAAGGCCTGGCGTTCTCCGCAGGGCAGGGCTCCAACCCTTTTTAAATGTAAGATAGCGTGTCCTTTTTTTATACATATTTGTGTGTGTGTGTGATTTAACTCAGGCCCCCGGCTGCCCCGCTGCTCCCAAGGTGGCTGGAGCTCAATGTTGAACTTTCCCACCCTGGGCAGCCAGGAGTGCCAGGGCAGGGGGAGTGTTTCGTGCCGTGGCGCTGTGTGAAATGGGCTTGGTTTCCAGTGCCGTAGGGCCACAGTCTGTGCTGCCTGTGGGTTTTAACACATACGCTCTATGGGGTTTTTTTGTGTGTGTCTGTATCTGCCATGTATCAAGGGCTTCTCTTCCGTGTATATAGCAGCTGGTTTTGAAAGGGACTCGCGGGGTTCGGGGTGCTGCTGCCTTGCACTTGTGTGTGTCACTGCTCACAGCTGTACAAAAGCCTCGTGCATGCCTGGGCCGGGGGGAGCTGGGGTGGGTTGAGGAGGGGGTTCGTGGTGCTTCTCAGGCTGGGTGACGGTGGGGTTTGCTGCTCTGCCTTTGCTAGGCTCACTCCTGATTCACCCTAGTTGTGAGCAGGAGGGGGGAGAGCAGTGTCGCACTTTACCACCACGGCCTCGAGGGCCGGGGGCAAGGAGGAGCTGCTCCTCCAGCGGTGGGGAGCAAATCGGGCCCTTTTATAGCATCTTCTGCTCCGATCTAATCCTCCTGAAGGCCCAGCTCCCCCATGGGTCCCCATCACTGGTGCCTCCGCCTTCCACCTCTGCCAAGTGACCTGTGTGGCCCCACCAGCGTCCCGTGCAGCCGAGCGCGCGCTGGGGCCTGCAGCCTGTGGCCGGCGGTTGTGTCGTTGCTTCAGGAGCGTGTCGTAAAGATTTCCTTCCTCTTAAATGTGTTCAGTGCCCCGACTCCAGCCCTGGCTCTTGCCTCTGCTCCTTGTGATGGTTGCTGTGGGGGCTGGTCTTGGGAAGGCGAGGACACGTACAGAGGTGGAAGGCGTCTGCACGAGAACAATAAACCATGGTGCTCCGGCCTGCCTGTGTCCGCGTCTCTTTTGGGGGCAAAGCTCTCGGTGTCTGTCTGCGGGGGGCTTCCAGCAGGAGGCTTTGGGGGGCGATGGGGGCAGTCCAGCGGTGCAGCCCTCACTCGAAGCACCGCATTGAAGCATCTCCTCCCTTGCAGGTCCGCATCCCAAATGCTGCCACGGCCTGATTCTTCCTCCTCTTTTTTTAAAAAAAAGACAAGACAAGGACTCTGCTCCTGAATTTCAGGGCAATATTTCCTTTTTTTTTTTCTTCCTCCAAGCAGTTGAGCTAAGGTGCCACTCTTAGGACCTTGCTGCTTGAACGCTGCACGTGGGTGGGGGAAGAAACAGCAGCAAAGTGGGCTTCTCAGCTGGGCAGGGGCCATGCACTGCTCTCCCTGCTGCTAGGCCTGCTTTGTGGGGCAGGAGCGCGGTTCGGTTTCCGATGAGGAGTGAGGCCACCTGGGTGCAGCGCTGAGGCTCGGAGGCAGGGAGAGCTTGGGGTGGAGGAGAGGGGTCCCCCTCCTCGCAGCCCTGGACCCCAGTTCTTGCCTTGTCCACTGGCCGCTCTCCTACCTCCCAAACTCCGGATGCTTCAGACACTCCCAGATCCAAGCCCTGCAGACCTTGGAGGTCAGATGTCCCCTTGTCTTGTTTGCCACCAGCCAAAAGGCCAACAGAGCAAGCTGGGAAACCCAAAAGTGATCCTGCCCCACCTCGTGAACTGCATCGCTGAGACCCTTGCAGCCGGAGGCAGCCAGAGACTCTCGCAGGGACGGGCAAGGGCCAGGCCTCACCGCTGCCTGCACCAGGGCGCTCAAAACCAAGGGGAAGGGGAAGTAAGTGCCACCGGGGCTGCCAGCATCTCCCCTGCCAGGGGCGGGGGTCTGCGGGAGGCTTGCCGCCCTGCAATTATTTTTCAGTAAGAGGCTGCGCGAGAGCCAGGTGCGCGTGGGCGGGAGACGGCCGCTCTCCAGCACATCTTAAGGGGCACTTGAGACCGCAGTGAGCATTTTGGTGCCCGACCGCCTCTCCAGCTTCAGCCTGTGCCAACTGGAAACCTCATGTGGAAGAGGCAGGACGCAGATGCGGAAGGGACAAGGGGCTGTGGGTGGGGGGTGCCTAATGCCCCCAGGCTCCAGCTGGCTTGGATGGGAGACCCCCAAGCAAACAGACGTGATGCAGGGGGCAGCGCCCTGGGCCTGCCAGCTGCACCCGCGAGCATGCCAGGCGCCTGCTGGGCTGAGATGGGCACAGCGGCACGTACCCTTCCTCTGTGAGGGCCTCCAGGGGAGAAGAAACGGAGCCCTCCATGCCCTCCACCTGTTTTCCCCGCGGGTGGTACGGCTCCGGGCCTTGCAAAAGCGCGCACAGGAGCCCCTGCCCCGTGCCCCTTCCTGCCAGCCGGAGCAGCTGCCCTGCACCCTGGCAGCCGGGGCAGGGGCTGGGTGGACTTGCCCTCCCAGGGGGGCCGTGGGAAGCCCAGGGCAGTTTGCTAGGCTGTGCACTGGACGGGGCTACTGGGGTTTGCTGGGAGGGGGCGTGCCCTTCCAGCCCCCAAATGGCAAAGGGGCTCCGGCTGAGGGTCCCGCAGCGGCTGCAAGGCGGCAAAACTGTGGGCCCGAGGGAGCAAAATATGGAACGCTTCACGAATTTGCGTGTCATCCTTGCGCAGGGGCCATGCTAATCTTCTCTGTATCGTTCCAATTTTAGTATATGTGCTGCCGAAGCGAGCACAAATGCCCTTTCCCTCAGATTACTATTTATACCTCATAGATATTCAACTCTTGCGGATCAGGGCGATTAATTATAGCTCTCTACGGAGTATGGCTAGTTGAATTATTACCGAGAAACATTGTTCGATGCATATATATTTTTATTTTTTAAGTTATTTTTGGTAAAAAATTAGGAAACCTCCTCTTTTCCAGGGCCTGCGACGCCAGGGATTCTGGGAGGGGGAGGATATATGCAAATCGACAGCGGCTCGGAGCACTGCATGGCGTGGAAGGACCCCGCTGTGGGGGTGCCCGTGGTGCTGCCTGCACGCACGGCTCCGAAACCGCCTGCGGCTTGAGCCGAAGCGCCCACACGTCAGGAAGCCTGCCGCTCCCCCTCTCCCCACCCCGAGGGCTCCGGCTCGGCCCTGAGTTGCGCGTTTCGTTCAGGCGCGGCGCGGGCAGCCCTGGCGGGGGCCTTCTTCAGCCAGCGGCGAAGGAGCGGTGGGGTGGGGGGGTG
>NW_017728919.1:329569-346557 GCF_001723895.1 Crocodylus porosus | reverse complement strand
GGCTGCCCCGGGTTGGGGGGGCGTCAATGCCAGGGGGTGCTGGCAGGGGCAATGCTGACTGTGTTTACTGAGGCAGCGAGCCCCCCTTCCACCTCTCAGGGTGAGGGTGGGGGCTGCTGAGCCCCATGGCTGTTTTTGTCTGGAGCTGAAACAACAGCCTGAAAAGCCTCCGTGAGCCCTCAGCCCCGATGCCTGCCTGCGGGGGGGGGGAGGGGGGGATCCAGGCCGTCCCCGTTTCCAAGCTGGGCTGGGTAGGAGACCCCCACCCTGCTTGAGGGGCAACGGGGGGCCTACCTGGCACATGATGCCCGGGGCAGGAAGAGGAGCTGCCGTCCGTGAGCTCCGAGGGAGCTGCGTGCCGTGCAGCAGGCTTCTCGCAGAGCCCCCCAGACAAGGAAGCGATCCTCCAACTCTCTGCGTTAAGTCTGCATTCATCTCGCTGTCCTCGTCCAGACCAGAGCCAGGACCCCCCTTGCCACGTGCTTCCCACGGAGGCCCGGTTCTGTGCCACTGTGGAAGAAGTGAGGCCATGAATAAACCGCGTGGTCTGATCCTCCTTGCTTGAGCTGAAAAACAGCTGTAAAGCAGAGGCCTGTGGCTGTCGAGACTGGGCGCTCCCTGCGCTTTCCTCTGGTCCTAGATGCTGCGAGATGTGACAGTTGATACTAAGAAAAAGCCCCGGATTCACGGAGCTCTTGATCCATCCAGTGACACACAACCAAACGGGGATGAGCAGACAGACAGGGGCTCTTGCGTGGAGCATAGCATAGCAGAGGCAGGAATGAGAACGGGAGAAATGTAAAGCAAATGGGAGCAAAGAGGTTAAAGACAGGTATTCACTGAGGTCTTGGGGTGGTACCTGAAGTATTTTTAAGGATTCCTGAGTAGTGCGAGATGCAAAAAGCTAGAATGCTTGGTTCAGAGATGACACCTTTTATTAGACCAACTGAGACATTGCAAAAAAAAAAAAAAATGTAAACAGTGTGAGGTGCTTCACACTGGGCATTCGCCCCTCCATTGGCCCTGCCTAGTGTTAACCCTCTCATTATTTGGGGACCCTTGCTCAGTGCAGTGCATTTCCTTTGGAAAGCAGCTGCTACTTTATAAAGAAGCTTTCTAGCAATGGAGCCGGGGTCTCCTGAGTGGGGCGAAACGAGAGGAGAGAGTCCGACAGCAGAGAATAGCAATTCTCTTCCATAGGCACCAAAGTCCATGAATAGACGTTGCAAAGGCAAGCGGTGCTTTGGACGCCTTCCCAAGGCAGCATGGACTTGGCTTACATCTGTGAGTGGGAGAAAAGGCCCAAAAGCAACCACTGCCCTTCAATCCCACTGGTTTGTGCTTGGTCCTGCAGGAACCTGATTGCATTCACGACAGACCTCAAAAATGAAGAGGAAAAAGGTAGGGCAAAATTGTGTGGTTTTTTTTTTTTTTTTAATTTTCCTGAATGATGTCTTAATAATGGGAATTTTCCACGAAGAAGAGTGGTGTCCTATTGTAGTCACTCCCTAGCATTGCTTCTAGCTGGGAATAAAGCATTCAGAAAGGCGCTTTGCTTTAGTGAATCCCAAATTGATTTAAGAGCATAAGTCTCGTTGGCTTTGATTGCCCGGTGGTTGCGTGAGAGGGTTGTTTGCGCATCTTATTTATTCTCCTTGCTGGTTGTAGACGAGGTTCTTTGGGTCGATGCACTATCTAAACAAAATAGCTGGGAGAGTTGTTCTTTGCAAGCTTTGGGGCACAAACGCCGTTTTTCAGGCATAGGGTGTTTTGCATGCTCCTCTGGGTAAATGACATGCTTGTTGTCAAAAGTTGGGAAAAGCAGGTGGCTGCTGCAGTAGCAATATTTCATCCTAGCACAGTGAATAAAAATGACTTTGGCATTTGCTGTTTAGGCTTCTCTATGGCACGGGTCTCTTGTTTCTGCTGCCTTCGGATTCAGCCAGGAAGAACCTTGCTTCAGTGACAACTTTTCCCTTTTTCTGTGGTTCAACAGGCAGGAGCAAATGCAGCAGAAGGGACTGGGGATCCATCTCCAGGCACCGTTGATTTATTGTTTGTGACCTTAATTCTGTTTTTGGATCCACGTGGATGGAACTGGGTGCCATTGGTTTCAGGGAGCTGAGAGGTCTGACTGCACATGTTCAGTGCAGGGTCAGAGCCTGCTTAAATTGTTGTCAATAGGACATGTTATCCTGTTGTTTTGGGGAACAACCAAGCCTCTCACCTTGTGAGACTCACATGCTGGGCTTCTTGACAAGCAGGCTGCAGCCAGAAAACTTAGGCAGAGAAGTTTTCTAGGGCAGTGGTGGATTTCCTGTCTCTTGATCACTCAAGGTCAAAATCAATGCCTTTCTAGAGGCTGTGCCTTAGTTGCCTGGAATTGTGCTCAATACAAGGGGAACCGGGCAAAGTTCTGTGGCCAGGCAGCTAGAATGTGTGGGGTCATGGGCCCTGCTGGCTCTGACATCAATGAATCCTAGTGCAAACAGTGTGGGAGATTTAGGTTCTCTCTCTTTTCCTCTCCACAACACATCATGGACATTTCATACACCAGGGCAGTGACTCTCAGCCTCTTTTATAAACAGGGGCTCCTTTTCCCAGGCTGGAATTGCCTTGCTCCTTCAGGTGGTTTTATTAAAGATACTGCTTGCAGAATGGAAGGTGGTTTGGATTTCCACCCCTCCAACACTGTCACAGTCCTGAGATTGAGAATCCCCAGCTAAGGAGCTGTTTGTGATTAGACAGTTAATTCTTTGGAGCAGTGAGTGGCTCGTTTGATATGTCAGGTAAGGAAGCCTGTGTATATATGTTGCTGTAGAAATGAGGGAAGCTGTTGTTGATGTCCTGCTCTGAGAGTTTTCACAGTTTAAAAACCTGCAGTGGAGGTTACCTGGAACTGACCTTGTGTCTTTTCTTCCTAGATCTCACCCACATGGTCCATATCATCGACACAGAGCATCCGTGGGACGTTTATTCCATTAACTCTGGGCATGTTGAAATCATTACCTGCTTAGAATGGGATCAGTCAGGTAGGTAAGCGCTGCTCAAATAGTGTTTATTTCCCTGGCTTCACAAAATTGCAGGGTATGATGAGATGCAGGGAGGAGGGTTTGGACAGACTTCTCCTTTGCCTCCCACTCTCTGTGGCCCTGTGCATGGATCTGGTCAAGTGGGTCTGCACTGACTGCTGTGCTTCTCACACCTTCCAGATTCAAAGGACTTATGGTTTTATTTTAACTATCAGTGATTAGCTGTACAGCTGCCAGCAAGCAGCTCATTCTTGCAGTCATTCTTATTTCAGTCTTTCTGTAATCTCTTTAGAAATAGGAGGTTGAATAGCAGGGTGTACATTTGCTCTATTGTAGCTGCAGGTGCTGGAGAAAGGACAGTTAGAGTCTCCCCTGCAGAGTTAAACGCTGAACACTCAGCAGTCTCCTTGGCTTTTGATGGGAGCCAGTAGTTGATGTTAAACCACAGCCTGAATCTCGAGTCCCTTGCTTACGTTTGCAATGTCACCCAGCCCTTTTGTCTTGCACTGAATGTGCCCACCTTCCTGCTGGGCTCCTGTTGAATGAGAGGCCCTTGGCTGGCATCCTGATGGTTTCTGTGAGCACTTGTGTTACATTAGGCTCCAGGCTCCTGTCAGCAGATGCAGATGGACACATCAAGTGTTGGAGCATGACGGATCACCTGGCCAACAGCTGGGAGAACACGGTGGGCAGCATGGTAGAAGGAGATCCGGTCGTGGCCCTTTCGTGGTTGCACAATGGGGTGAAGCTGGCCCTGCATGTGGAAAAGGTTTGTCCCAGTTCAGTACAGGGAGCTGGAGCGGGAGGATGGTGTAGTGGTTAGGGCTTTAGCCAAGGATTTGGGACACAGTCCCTGCCCTGCCTTCTTGTGTGACCTTGTGTAAGGCACTTGGAGTGGTTTTCAAGTGATGTGTCGGACTGGCACTGAATGCTGAGGGCCCCTCTGCATCAGTTCCTCAGCTCTGAAATGAGAGTACTGACCCTGACTTCACTGAAGGGGGTGCTGGGAGGTCAAAGCCCTTGACCGCAATGAGTCATGGTCTGGTTATGCGAGTCGTAAATGTGCTGAGGATAATCTGCTTGATACAAAATACCTGGCTGATGCCAGAGAGGCTTTGGCAGACTTCCTCTTCCCACCAGGACTCACTTTCAGTGGTTTATAAGCCTTGACTCTTGCAAGGCCTGAGGTTACCTATTTTCTGCCTAGGGATCTCAGGCAGAAGGAGAGGAAGCATGTTGCCTAATGTTGTGTAGCAAGACCGTGTCCAGCTGGAAGTAGAGTTCAAGTGCATGCACACCTTACGGGCTCCTCGCCCACCTGCCAGCACTTCCTTTAGTCTGATGTGGGTTTTTTTGGTGGTGTGCTCCATCCGCCTTTGGAAGATCTTAGTAGTTAAGCTTTTCTGAAGAGTAAAAAAAAGAGGCCTGTAGCCTGAGTTTGCACACACAAAATACAGATCCTCTGCATTTTGTATCATCTGTCACTGGAGGAGCTCTAGGAACTTTAAAAAGGTCCTGCCTGTACACCAAGCACATCTCTGGTAGCAGGAGGCAAAGGGACATACCTAGGGTTACCCAGTAAGTAAGTGTCAGAGTGAGAGATAAGGGCTCAGTGCTGATTTCTAGCCCCAAAACCAGGTTGCCATGATGAACAGTAGTAGAGCCCTTCAGCCTTGAGGTCAAACTGCTTTACATATGGTAATCGCTCTGCATGTGCTAATCTCTTCTGTTTGCAGTCCGGAGCATCCAACTTTGGAGAGAAGTTCTCTCGAGTCAAGTTCTCCCCGTCGCTGACGCTGTTCGGGGGGAAGCCCATGGAAGGCTGGATCGCTGTGACTATCAGCGGCCTGGTGACAGTCTCCCTCCTGAAGCCCAATGGGCAGGTGCTGACGTCCACAGAGAGCCTATGCCGTCTACGATGCCGTGTAGCCCTGGCGGACATTGCCTTCACGGGTGGGGGGAACATCGTGGTGGCCACATCAGATGGGAGCAGCACCTCCCCTGTGCAGTTCTACAAGGTGTGTGTCAGCGTGGTGAACGAGAAGTGCAAGATCGACACCGAGATCCTACCCTCCCTCTTCATGCGCTGCACCACCAACCCTGCCCGCAAGGACAAGTATCCGGCCATCACACACCTCAAATTCCTGGCCCGGGACATGTCGGAGCAGGTTAGCTCTTCCTGTGTTCCACCACCAGGCAAAGGGGGGACTTGGCTTCACCCTACAGCTGTGACACTGAGCTGTTACCCTCTGGCTGCTTCCATACCAGAGCTCCCCACATGGTTCTGCCAGGGTACCATAATCTCCTCCAACAGTCAGGCCTTCCGCCTGTGATGAGCAGCACATTTTGCACCAGACATTAGACTGAGGTTTCAGCCTTTTTAGAGTCAAGGTACCCCTCATTAGATCAAACCTTCTCTTGGAAAATGCCACCCATTAGCACTCACTTTTTTCTTGACTATGGGAAAAAATTAAGCATTCTTTTTTGCCTGCTGGAAACTCTTTCTGGGTTTCTTTGTTGCAAAGAACTGAGGCAAACGATGGGAGGTCTGACACTGTGGATTCCCATTTGAAATCTTTGGGTTTCTTTCATGAATCAGGTCTATGTACCCAGCAGTGCTAATGTTGCGTGGCACCCAGTAGCACCCTTGAAAGACTCTCGAGGCACCCCAGGGTGCCCCAGTTGAGAATTACTGTTCGAGGTAGCACAGCCAGGCTTTTGCTGATCTCAGTCATTGTTGTCTTTGCTGGGAGATGGGCAAACCTGTGGAATAAATCACTGATTGCTGTTGCATGTTGGCTGTTCAGGGAATGATGGCGGGGGGATAGGATCTCTCACCTCCAGCTCACTGCTTCAGAGCTACACTGGCTTCCCAGCAGTGAATGTGTCTGAAATAGGTTGGGGATAGAAGCCTTCTTGCCTAGGAGACTGTTTGCCCTAATTGATACAAATCATCCAGGATTTGAGAGAGCTGACTGGTGAGGAAAGCTGAGCTCCCCACTGCTGGCTGTTTTCTCCAGTTCAGGGTTGAGCAGCATCTGTAACCTCTGGTCAGGCAGAGGATTTGGGATTCTGTTGCCAGTGTTAAGGTCAAGCTTACTTCCTGCCTTGTTCTTGATTCCTGGTGCTATGGATGTTTTCCTCCTGCATGAAGGGGACCTGAGCCCTGGGTGAGGGAGGAAAGGCCCCTACAAGTGTTCACAGTCTCAAGGATAGAGGCTGTGATTGCAGACAGTTGTAGTAACAAGATCCCTGCCTTTGGTCTGGAGAACAGGCCCAGCCTTGCACCTGAGGTGTGACGATGCCTTTCTGCTTTTAAAAGGTACTGCTTTGTGCCTCCAACCAAAACACCAGCATCGTGGAGTGCTGGTCTCTGCGGAAAGAGGGCTTACCAGTCAATAACATCTTCCAGCAGATCTCTCCTGTGGGTGAGTTTTGGTGCCAGAAGCTGCCTCAAAAGCAGAGCAGAGCCCATGATATAATCAGACCTCAGTGCAGCCTCTTAAATCCATTGTAATTCCTCATCCCGCCTTTGTCCTTTGGCACATTCTCTCCGGCGCCCTTCTCCATCTGTTTGTTTGCGTCTCACTTCCGTTGCGCATGTCTCCAGGAAAAAGATGGGAAATGTAATTGTTGCTTTCACTGGGTAGAAATGGATGGTCTCTGTTTTTTGCTGCTTCCAGCAAAACTTTTCTTTTATTTATTCCCCCCCCTGCTGAGAACAGGGTGATCTGCATCTCCCAAAGCAAAACACTTATGCAAGAGGCAAACAGCTTAATCAAGCTGCGTAGGCTGCAGATTTCCACTTGATTTCAGAGACAGCGCAAACAAATTGGTGAAGCAGGCCCATCACTGAGTTTAATGCACCGTGATTTGTTAATCACCACGAGAAGAGCCCTCCATCAAGATAGATTTGGCAAGGCTCATTATTTTTGTATAATGAATCATTGCAAGGGTGGGGGGGGAAAGAAAGGCTTTTTCTGAGAGAACACAGTACTCTGAACGAACAAACATCAAACAGTGATTATTCCAAGAAAAGGGGGAGGTAATTGTTCCAATCTGAGGTCTGAGGGACAGTTTTGATGCTTTTTGGGTGACATTTTGTCCTTTGTTTCTTTTTCTTTTGAAGTCGGTGACAAGCAGCCCATGATCCTGAAATGGCGGATTCTGTCGGCCACCAATGATTTGGACCGCGTTTCTGCAGTGGCTCTCCCTAAACTGCCCATCTCTTTAACCAACACTGATCTGAAAGTGGCCAATGACACTAAATTCTTCCCTGGATTGGGTAAGGAGGCTCTTCTAGCCATAGTCTGGAGCTTGGCTGTTTCTGGTAAACAAGGAGAGCCAGGCTAATTCAGAGCCTGGGTAGGTCTTGGTAGAAGGCAGCCTGTAAGAGTGAAGAAGTCCTTGAAAGGCAAGCAGTTCTTTACTCCCTGTGCAGTGGGGTACATCCCCTGGGTGGAAGGACCAGCTATGTAGGTAGTAGACCGTTGTGATGATGCCCACTGGGTTGCTGGAGGTCTCCTGTCATTGCACCACAACTCAAGAGAACTGTGGATGTCTGCAAGTGGGCACAGAGAGGCAGGAGAGAATGGCAGGGGTCCCGTGTACTTGTTTACATGCCTGCCAGCAGCTTGGTGCTGAGAAGGGAGTTCAAGGTAATGGTCACAGTGGGAGGTGGAGGGTCAAGATCTTGGCCTTCTCCTGGCTCTGCTGCTATCTTGACCTTGCACAACTCGTGAAGGTGTTCATGTGCCAGTGGCAGATGCAGCATAAGTGCCTGACAAGAGGAGTGTTTGTCTGTAAGGGGAGGTGGTGGGTGCCTTGCAGCCCTGTCAATTGGAACGTCAGTCTTTCCTACCTCCACTTGATGACCCAGTCTCAGACTGAGCTTTGGGAAAGGCATCATCTTGACTTCCAGCCTTGGGGCTGAGCATGTTAGAACGTGACTAGTAATTTATGAGATCTCCAACAGCAGACACTAAAAGGGTCTGTTAACGTCTGGGGCTTGGGGCAGAAGTCTGTGGTAGGCTGCAGCCTGTTGGGTTACCAGCAGAGATGCTGCCTGGCTCTAGTGAGATGTGATGGTTTATACCAAGATCAGTCTCCTGATAAACCCCAGGCATCTCTTGCCTTTAGGGCTCGCATTGGCCTTCCACGATGGCAGCGTCCACATCGTGCATCGCCTGTCCCTGCAGACCATGGCCGTGTTCTACGGGTCCTCCTCCCAGCGCCCAGTGGATGAGCAGACGATCAAAAGGCAGCGGACGGCCAGTCCTTTGGTCCACTTCAAAGCCATGCAGCTCTCATGGACTTCCCTGGCTCTGGTTGGCATCGACAATCATGGCAAGGTATGTGCCTGGGTAGGCGAGGTGTGAGAAAAGCCCTCCTCGTTCCTCTAGGCCGGACTAAGATCCCTATGACTCCAGGACTGGGCTCCATCTGCTTGGAAACAGCTCATGCAGCAGTTGTTTTGGGACCTTATTCCAGTCCACTTGGTCCCCCACTTAAGGAGTCTCTTCTGAGAGTCAAATCAGTGGTAGGTGATAGGGTATGGATCACTAGATGTGCCCTGTTCACATACGCTCCCTTTGCTACTTTCCACTGTGGGAGGCAGGCTACCAAGCTAAGTGGACCATTGGTCTGCTCCAGTATGGCACTGCTTATATTCTTATCCTGCCTACATTTCCCCTTGTTTAACCTGAGAAACATATCTCTTTGTCAGTAGTGACCAGACTCTACTACTGTCAGGTGCTGGGCCCAGTAGCTTGTGTGCTTCCCTTGCTATAGGTGGATCCTCTTGATGCGCATTTCCTTCCTGTTCTTTCCTCAGCTGAGCATGCTCCGGATCATTCCCTCCATGGGCCACGCGCTGGACATGAACATGTCCCTCCGGCACCTGCTCTTCCTGCTGGAGTACTGCATGGTGACGGGCTATGACTGGTGGGACATCCTGCTTCATGTGCAGCCCAACATGGTGCAGAACCTGGTGGAGAAGTTACATGAGGAGTACATGCGCCAGAATGCCGCCCTGCAGCAGGTGGGGGACATGTGAGGAGGAGCGGGGGGCAACGCCAGGCTTGGCCTAGAACGTGCGCCCTTGGGGGCATCAAGGGCAGGAGCAGATCGGGAGGCCTGAATGCCCAGGCTGCTCTGCTTGTCTGGATTCCCTGCTCTACTCTGAGACTTGAAGTGGTGGTTACTCGCACCTTGCTTCACCCAGCGCAAATCCCATATAAATACTCCTTGTGTCCTAGCGTCCCAGTGTTGCAGGTCTGGAAACCTGCCCGTGAGCTGGCACTGATTGCATGGACCGAGGCTGGGGCTTTACTTAAGCAGGCTTGTTCCAACTCCACTATTGCTCCCCTCCCCACCACATCTCTGCTCCACAGGTCCTCTCCACACGGATTGTTGCCATGAAGGCCTCTCTCTGCAAGCTGTCCTCCAGCACGGTGGCTCGCGTGTGTGACTACCACGCTAAGCTTTTCCTTATTGCCATCAGCTGCACCTTGAAGTCACTGCTGCGCCCGCACTTCCTGAACACTCCTGACAAGAGCCCTGGGGACAGGCTCACCGAGATCTGCTCCAAGATCACAGACATAGGTAGAGATTTGCATCCTCTGGAATAGCAGGTGGCTTTCTTATCATCTTGCTTTCCTGTCTACCTGAATAAGTCTTTTGGGGGTGCACTTTGATTCAAGCAAATGCCTTGGGTAGGAGCGTTGGGTTTTTCCCCCCCCCCCCTCACCTTTATCAGCCAGCCCTGGCAAAGCTCTGCTTGCTTGTGGGTCTGAGGCAGGAGGTTGTAGCCCAGAAGTTTGAAGTATCCCCAGCTACACACCTGCCTCAATCAGGATAGTGTGGCAGCACTGTGTTAGTCATTGCATTTGCCAGGCTTGCAGGTTCCAGTGACTGTGTTGTATTATCTATGTGGGCCCTGGCTAAAGCCCCCTGGGTGCCATGCAGGCACAAGTGGCAGAGCTGGTGTCTGAAGAGAATAAGGACTAATTAACCAGATAGACTTGGGGGGGAGGGGGAGCAGTAGTAGAACAGGAGCTGAGTTCATTCCAGATGTCACAGCAGGTTAGCAGCAGAAGTAGAGTCCAGGTGTCCTGAGGCTCAGTCCAGCAGGACCATGGGGCCTCTCGCAGGTTGTACCATGGGGTTGGGCATCAAGTGGTCTGGATTTATAGCTGTCAGTTTGGCCTGACAGAGAGGAGAGAGACCTCCACCCCCCCAGATGGAAACCTCAGAACCTGTCTCTTCCTGGTGCTAGGAGCTGTCTTTCTCCCCTTGCAGACATTGACAAAGTGATGATTAACCTGAAGACGGAGGAGTTTGTGCTGGAGATGACCACACTGCAGTCCCTGCAGCAGCTCATCCAGTGGGTGGGAGACTTTGTGCTCTACCTGCTAGCTAGCCTTCCTAACCAGGTGAGGGCTGCCATCTACCCCCGGCTTGGGATCAGAGGCATAGGTATGCCCATATAAAAACATGGTGTTAAGGGCCTTTTCCTCCTGCAGTATCCTTATGGTAGGATGACACGATCAGTACCTCACAGCTGTGCTGGGGTCTTCACTCGCTTCCCAGCCAGATCTTTTTTCCAGTGTAGCTCTCCATCTGGCAATGAGTGGAAGGAAATGGAGGGCGTATGAATAGCTCAGAGCAACAACTAACCCTTCACAGCGTTCTTCCCAGCCTAGTTCCAGTCTTGCTATACGCTGGTTTCTTCACTGACTTCACAGTTACTCCTGGTTTCTATTTTTGCTGTTTTTGGTGTAAATCAGGAGCGTCTGAAGAAACCAGCACATAATGAGATTGGAGTCAGGGCTCCCGGGGCCTACCCAGTGCCTGTGACACCGTACTAGCCTCACTGATACTGGAGAAAAGAGCAGCAGATGATCATAGGGATTTGGGGGACTGTAGATCACCCCCCTCCCCCCCCCAGGAGTAGAGGCTAGGGCTGCAGTATCCATCAGCCCTGGACAAATGGATTTCCTTTCTCCTGCCCCCCTGCAGGGCTCCCCGGTGCGCCCAGGGCACAGCTTTCTGCGGGATGGTGCAGCATTGGGTATGCTCCGAGAACTCATGGTGGTGATCCGCATCTGGGGCCTGCTGAAACCAAGCTGCCTCCCTGTCTACACAGCGACCTCGGACACCCAGGACAGCATGTCCCTCCTCTTCAGGCTGCTGACCAAGCTCTGGCTCTGCTGTAAGGGCTTCAAGCTTCCCAGAACCTTGCCCATCCCCTTGGAGAGCAGGGGATGCTCTCTCTTCATTATTAAAACTGCAAGGCAGTGCAATAGATGCTTGGGGAAGGTGGAGACACTCTTCATTACTGGAGAAGTCTTCAGTAAGAGGCTAGACAGCTACTTCTTAGGGATGATCTGCGTGTAGCGATCTCTGTGTTCTCCTTTGGGGGTTTCCCAAGCTTCTGGGCTTCGCTGGTTGCTCCTCTGCCCTTTCTGCTACACATGTCATGATGTTTTTAAACTTTCCCTAGAGGCATTGGGTGTTGACTGCAGCCCAGGCTGAGGATCTTGGCTGGGCTGTGCCTGTGCTTCTGTTTGGACCAAAGCCTGAGGTTCCTGGCTAGAGGCTCTTGTCCCTCTGCTTGGGGTCAGACTGATCTCCACATTTGGGGTCAGGAAGGAATTTGACCACCCTGTCAAATTGGTAGACAGGTGTTTTTTGCCTTCCTCTGTAGTGGGGGGCATGGTGCTCTACTTTGGATCTTTTAAGCATATGTTAACAACCTGTTATAGGAGCAGGCTGTTGACTGGTACAGTCCCCCTGCTTCACCTGTGGCAGGTTTGGGTGTGATATCTTGTGCTGCATCAGGGTTGATGGCAGTTTTATGAAGAGTTTAGATGATGGATGCTTGTATTGGACAGGGACGATCTAATCCAACTCCCTGCCTGAAGCCAGATGTGACCTCTGCCGGTCCCTTCCAGCCCTGCTCCTCTGACTTCTATGAAGGTGCACAGACAAAAACCAGCTGGCAGAACAATGCTAGGTGCCCAAGAGCAATTAGAAAGGGACAGCGAGACCGCAGAGCAAAGTTTTCTGAGCTTTGTTATCAGATAGGGAAGCGGGGAAAACACAGGCAGCAGCTTACTTTCTCCATTAAGCAAGGAGTGGGTTGGAGCAGGTTCTCTCTGCTTTGTCCTCTGTGTAGGCCGTGATGAAAATCACCCAACCGAGCCGGACGATACCTTGATTGATGAGTGTTGCCTGCTTCCCAGCCAGTTGCTCATCCCCAATATTGACTGGCTGCCCATCAATGACGGCATCATCAGCAAGCTGCAGAACAAGCAGCTGGTCAGGCTACAGTTTGGGAAAGCCCCTGGGCTCATCGGCTACACAGTGTCTTCACAGTTCGATGCCTTTGTCAGGTACAGCACGGAGCCGGGCGCTCTCTGGGCTTTGCTCCCAGCTCTGGGAGTAGCCGCTTGGACCATCAGGTGCCTTGAGCTAGGACCTCTGGGTTCTATTTCTAGTCCTGGCTGGGTGGCAGGACCTTGCAGATTCAGAGATGCTCGGGTCGGAAGGGACCTCAACAGATCATCAAGTCTGACCCCCTGCCTAGGCAGGAAAGAGTTAGTACTGGGATTAAATTAGGACCCCTTGTTAGCCCCCAGCTATACCACAGATTTGCTCTCTTAGAGCCACCGCTTGCTTTCTCTGCGCTTCATTTTTTCTGAAGATGATACAAATCCTTTACCTGCTGTTTGTATCTGCTGAGGAGTCTGAGGTGGGAATTCAAAGCCTAAAAGGCCTGAAGGAAAGGCCTGAGAAGCTGAGGGAACTGGGATGATTTACTTTGGAGAAGAGAAGACCAAGGGGGATTGAATAGCAGCCTCCACCTCCCTGCAGGGGGCTGCAAAGAGGATGGAGCTGGACTGGTCTCAGTGGGGCAGACGACAGGACAAGGAGCAATGGGCTCCAGTTGCAGCAAGGGAAGCCTAGGCTGGATATTGGGGAAAAAAATTCTCGCTAGAGAGGTAGTAGAGCATGGGAACAGGTTACTCAGAGAGCTGGTGGAGTCTCCATCCTTGGAGGTTTTTAAGACCTGGGTAAACAAAGCCTTGGCTGGGATGCTGGAGTTGAGGCTGGTCCTGCTTGGAGCAGGGGGTTGGACTAGATGGGACCTCCTAAGGCCCCTTCCACCCTCACTTTGTGGGAGAAGGGAGGAAAGTGTCCTGTATTTGTTGCATGTCTCTTTCTGTATACTCTGGCTACACTCTTATAAGCTGCATGGGTGGGGACTATGTCATCTGGTGCTGAAGTGCAGCTGCTTCTGGGGTGGAATGTGGCAGGCATTCTGTAGTAAACTCAACATACCAGGCTTTCGACAAGAATTAGGAGGGAACAATGCTGTATTGGGTTGCAACTATAGGGAAATTTATGTAGGCTGAGATTTACCAGGCTGTTCGGTACCAGGTGCCCCTTTCCAGGCAGTAGGAGCTCCCTTGCAACAGGAAGGTAAAAAAAACCATTGTGGGACTGTAATACAGTGGATCTTGGTGGATAACCCCTCCAGCCAGTTTACTTTTTCTGTCAGAGGGCCCCTCATGCTGTGCATGCAATGCATCAGCCCTGGCAGCTGGAGTTTGAAACCCTTTCTCCTACCCAGGGCACCAGGGCAACCCAAAATCGACCACCTGCGCCAGCTGCACTTGGGGGCATATCCCACCGAGGAGTGCAAGTCCTGCACCCGGTAAGCAATGCAGACTCGGTCCGTTCCTGATGGGAAAGCTGGGGTTCACAGCTGGCTTTTACTCCATCCTTGCTTCAAAGCGGTACCAGCTTTTACAGCAACAGGTCTGAGTTCTTATCTGTCCTTCCCTCCGTAGTTCATTCCACATTAATGACTCTGAATGAGGAACGCTCCCTGTCAGACCTGGCTCTTAGCTTATGTTAAAGCCCCTTGCATTAGAAATGGGCTGCATCCATCATTGTTACGCTCTTCCCTCCACCTGTCCTAAGCTGCTCTACCCTGGTCGTCTTAAATCTTTTGTGTGCTTATAGCATGGCCCCAGCCTTATTCTACATGCCTGCTCCAGGGGTGTCCTCACACTCTTGCCTGTCTTTAGCAGCTTGCTAAGGGCCACAAAGCCAGCCCAGCGCTCTAGAGACTTTTATCCTGCCTGTCGGCAGAGTTTAACTTTATGATTTGCAAGACTGAGCTCTGCTCTCAGTTCCACGTGCAGAATATTGCCTTAAGAGCAGCGGGGTGTATTGCACTGATATAAAAGAGCAAAATTTAGATGCTTTATTAGTAGCAATTGTGTACGAAAGGGAAGATCCCCAGCTGGCTCCACAGACCTGCTGGTTAGAAAGCCTGCCCTGCATGCTTCCCCCGGAGCCGAGGAGAGGGGTTCACAGCAAAACCCCATTGTCGGTATTTCTTTTCAGAGAGGGGCCTGTATGTTTGAAGCGCTGTGCTGTAGCCGCCTCTCTCCCATTCCTAAAAACCAGCCTAGCATATGTGAGAGGTGCCAACCTTCCATCTGATTGAATCAGTCTTAATTGTGGGCCTCAATAGAAAGCCTCCATACCAGATCGTTCGCATCTGCTGCTCTTCATATGGGCAGTCACTGGGAGCTGTTCCCTTCTGCTCCCTCCCCCAGTCAGCGTTGCTTCCACACGGCTCCATGCAGGCAAGGCAGAGAAATCAAAGCCGAATAAGACAAAAAGTTGCTTCCCTCCTGGTGCTTTGCTTGTAAGAGAGCTCCAGTCATGCTGACTTGCACCCCGAATTATCTGTGCTGAATTAACTGACCCTTTGTCTGTTCATCTCTCCCCGAGGTGCGGCTGCGTGACCATGCTGAAATCGCCCAACAAAACCACAGCGGTGAAACAGTGGGAACAACGATGGATCAAAAACTGTCTGTGCGGGGGGCTGTGGAGGCGGATGCCCCTCAGCTATTTCTGACACCACCTCCTGCAAGGGAGCAGCATACACTCGGAAGGGGAAAGGCAGCTAAGAGCAGGCTCAGAAACTTCTCAGGGCTGGGGCTGGAAGAGATCTCTGGAACCTGGAGATCACATGCGTTGCCCTTCATTATCAGCTGAAGAGATGAGACGCAGCTTTTAGGCCCCCCTTTGTTTTCCTTGAATTGATTTTACTTTCCCCTACTTCTGTGCTCCAAGATGAAAGGAAATGAGGATTTTGAATGGGACAAGCAGTCTTGCCAGAAGGTTTTTTTGCTGCCATCAAGACCAGACAAGGTATTGGAGAACGCGGGAAGCCAGCCACCGGGGAATCCAGCAGCTCCTTTGTACATAGCTTCTCTTAAATTTTGTACCAAAAGCCTCAGTAAACGCCTTTGCAAAAGCTTGTGAGCCCTTGTTTCCTTCTCTTAATTGGCTTGATTTCATGGGGGTGAGAAGGGCAGGCCTTAAAAGGCGTCACAGAAAAAGAAATCTAATGAAAGTGCAGGGTTAGCACTTCAAGCCAGACAGACTCAAATTAGATGCGTTTTTATCAGGGAGGACGATTTATTATCTGAACAAATGGCTGAGGCTCGGATGGATTTTCCATCTCCTGGTATGTTGCAATCAGCATCTATACGCCTGCCTGGGAAGATAAGCTATTGATGAACAAGCTGTGGAGCTCCAAGATAGGGGGAAACTGGATGAAGGTTTGGGGGCCTGAGTTATCCTGGAGATGAGGATTTTAAGGCTCTCTTCTGGGTCTTAAGAATGATTTTGTTTTTATATGGAAAACAGCTTCTGGCCCCTGCCCCAAAAGCTTACAGCAGAGATGAACCCTGGACACGCCCCGTGGGTGCAGCAACCACTGATTTAATTAACTCCTGGCAGCTGCTGTCTGAAAGGAGCCCATTTGCCAGTGTTCGATATCACTGCAAGGCTTGTCTCAGTAATGACTCTTATAATCTCCTGCCAACCCTAGCACGGAAGCAAGCTGCTGCACCCCGTCCACCCGGGACGCAAGCAGGCAGCAGAGCTGGAAAGCTGCAGTCATTTGTGCTTGGTTCCACAGAGGCAAAAATCACTGCTGATATCCAAAGGGGAATAAATGTTTCCTGGCTTCTGCCGGGTATTACAAGCCCGGGCAAGAGCAGCAGCTGTAGTATGCAGTCTGCTCTGCCCTCCCTGCCTCTGTGCCAGTACCCCCCACCCCAAGGTCATGTGCACATAGTTTCATCTTAATGGGAGGAGGGGGGGAAGCAGGCTACAAGTGGGCCAGACTGTTGCCCTTGTTCGATAGCATTCCCCTGCTGTTTCCCTTCGTGCACTCCATCACCCACAATCGCACGTTAATTATGTCTGGATTGTAGCATCTGCTGCACAGCGTTGCCCTGGGGTTTTTGCAGTGCAGACGGCTAGTCCTTTGGAGGCTCTTTTTTCTGTTCAGGCTGCTCCGCTGGCTTTTTTTTTATTGCAGGTTAGGGTGTAAAGAGGGTTCTTCACTAGGAGAAGAGTCAGGTCCCTTGGCAATGGGGCTGCAGCAGGAAACATGTTTCTCCCCTCCCCTCCATGTATGCAGGTGAATGCAACCATGCTCGAGACTGGGCAGGCTTCCTGTGGATGGAAGGAGGCATCTCCTGCTTGGTTTTCAGTCTGCAGGACTGCTGGGGCCACGTGAATCTGAAACCATGGTGTGCATCGTGATGCAAGGGAGCCAAGGTCTCACTCAACCCTTCCAGCTGCAGGCTTGCCTAGGCATCGGATCTGATGCTCTCAGTGACACCCTAAAGCCTTCAAGTGGGCAGAAGTGGCATTTTCTGGGCAATCCCCCTGGCCTTGTCAGCTACTGAAGCAACCATCGAGGCTTTCCACAGCTGCTGGCTCTGAGGCACTGCCACGATTCCCTGGTCTCTGCTGCTGAGGACCGTAGCAAGCGGTGTTAAACCAGGGCCACACAGCTTAACCAGCACGGCTGCATCGGCCTGGAGCGCAAACCCCTCCCACCCCCTTAGTCACATA
>NW_017728919.1:323942-329469 GCF_001723895.1 Crocodylus porosus | reverse complement strand
AAGCCAGTGCCCTAACCTTTGACGCCAGCCTAACGGCCCTCTCCTCCCCAGCGGGCTTCCTTGCATCACTAACAACTCCCATAAAGCAAAACCTGGGATCTACCGTCCCTAAACCGAGTGGGCAGAGCGATTCAGCCTGCGCTCTACCCAGCTGGGCAGGGTTGGGCCGGGCGAGCACGTGTCTGCCCCCTTTATAACAGTCCCCCTGCGACTGCACGAGGTCTTGGCCTGGCGAGACCCCCTCGGGGGTTCGTGAGCTGCTGTCGTCCCCCAGCACACAACGCACAAGCAGGCCTGGCCTGAGAGCAATGCCGTGACAGTCTAGGGAAGGATGCAAGAGGCAAGGGTTTTTTGGGGGGTGATCTCTTCCTGCTATGCTGTAGTTGGCATAGAGTTAGACAAGCTGTTGGTGCCAGGAGACCTTCCTAGGGCCCGGATTTCTTTTTTTAAATGAGGGATGAGGGCGCTCTCTTGTGCTGGCTCCATGAAACGCCGCGTGTCCTGTGCGGTCGAACTCTACAGCTGGGTGGATGGGTTGGGAGCCATCCCCGTGACTTGCTAGAGGTGCAAGTGGGGTCCTGGCTAGGACAGGTCCCAGCATCTCCTTCCCTCCCTCCAGTGATGCATGCTCCCTTTCCTGACCTCTCTCCAGTCATGCTGACCCTGGAAGCAGAGGCAGGGTGGATAACGGGTTGTCCTGATCTTTGTATGACCTGGGTTATAGCCTAAATCTGCCCCCCCCATAGACTTACCTGCAGGCAGTTGTGGGAGCTGCTGTCTCTGGGGCTGTGTTGCTGGTACATGCACGCAGTCCCCCTGCGGCCCACACCCCCAGCCCCGGAGGGCTGAAACGCTGCCAGCCTGCCAGGGGAAACCCACCCTTTCCTGGGTCGCTCTGCAGCAAAAGGAAAACTCGGATCCCAGCATCTTCCTGGGAATCTGGGACAAATGCTGTCCCGGCATCATGCAGCCTGGGACTGGGACTTGGTGTTCCCATTTCAGGACTGTCTCGCCCAGTCAGAGATGGGCGGGCACCCTTCCCTTTTCCCGAGGGGGCTCAGACGTGCTCGGTGCTGATGCTGGCCCTGTTTCGAAGGAGGCAGGGCCAGTGGCCCGCTCGGGTCTCCCTGCAGAGCCACAGCCCGGGCCATGAGGTAGCACCCACAGGGCTTCTCTGACGCCCCTCCTGTTAGTGTGGGTCCCCCCCGCTCCATGCAAAGACAGTCTTTAGAGATGCGGTGACATGACTGTGGTCATAGGGTCACCCAGTGGCAGAGCACAGCTTGGAAACCCGCGTCCCCAGCCACGCTATCAGGGCAGCGAAGGGCCAACCGCTTCCCTAGATGGACCCTGGGGAGTCATTCTCCCCAGTTCCTGGGGTAACCGTGGCCCTGGCAACCATCTCCTTGGCGCCAGCCCGTGAGCGCCGTGCAGCCCTGAGCAACGGGCACAGAGGTAGCTGGCAGGCGCCGTGCTCCCCCTCCCCAGCGCACGCCGTGCGTAGACCTGGGGACCGGGGTCCCGTTCCCCTCCGGCGGGCTCACCCGGGTTTGCGGCTGCGTCCTTGCGGCGGGGCACGCGGGAGCTCGTTGCTCTGCTCTTTGCAAACAGGAGAGACCCGAGCCCTTGGTTTCTGCACGTGGTAGTTTTATTGGTCCGGCTGATTGCAGGCCCCTCTCCCTGTCCAGAGCTGGTGGAAGCAAGGTGGGCACTAGGCAAGCAAAGCTACCGAGGGCAAGCCTGGGGGGGCTCCATGCACCGAGCCGCCGTGTGCCCCAGGTGCTAGGGGCTTGGTGAGGCTGATCCCTCGCCCGCTGCAGCCATGACGCCGTCGATCCAGTCGACGTAAGCGGCAATGCGGGTGTAGATGCCAGGCTTCTTGAAGTTCCCGCAGACCCGGGCGCCAGCGGTCACCACCCCCTCAGCCACCCCGTTACAGATGAGCGGTCCGCCAGAATCCCCCTGTGGAAGCAAGCCAGGGGCGGGCTAGGAGGCTGGAGCGACCTGCCAGGTAGGGCCGCGCGGGGGGCACTGCCATCTCTGGAAGATCTTCGCTCCATACCCGGGGAGGTGGCTGGGGTTGAGTGATTGCAGCTACCCCGGGCTGGGAGGGCTGGGCTCATCACTATCACCGCAACCGGGGCCTGCAGCTTCACCCAGCAAGGGGAGACTGGGGCAGGGGCAGCACAAGCTCCTACAGAGCCATCGATTCAAAACCTGCGGATCACGGGGTGCCTGAGCCCGGCCCCGCGAAGATGTGGCGTGTCCGGCCTGTAGTCGCGTGGCTCCGTGCACCGGGATGCATTTGGGACGGGGAAAAGCCAGTGCAGGGTTAGGGGCAAGACCGGCCGCACCCCCCCAGGGCACGGCTGCGGCTGGCCCAGATGGCGCTTTTGCGGCTCACCGTGCATCGTGGGGCTGAATGGGGAGCGCAGCAGGAGCGGCGTCACCCCGGGGGGGCTGCCGACACAGCCAGGGCACCAGCTGCTGGCTCCTAGCTGGGGGGCACGGTGTCCAAAACAGCCTGGGTGCAGACTCCAGAGCGGGGGGAGAACTCCTGGCCCTGGGGACGCAGCCTGCTTGGGCTTCTGCTGCCATTGGGGCCCGGGCCTCAGTTTCCCTATCTAGAAAGCGGGCCTAACAACGCATCTTAGGGTTGCACGCATACAGGATGCCAACCTGCCAGCCACGTATCTCCTCTTTTTGTGCGCCTGGAAAGAGGCGCTGCACGGGGCTGGGCATGAATCGGCGCGGGGCATTAGACCTCCATGCCGGGAGGACAAGTCTTGGGGGGGGTGAGGGGAGAGCGTGGGGCTGCACGTGCCCCCTGCAGCAGGACAGGTCGAGGTATCGTGGCCCCGGGGCCCCGGCTCCCTGGTACCTTGCAGGTGTCCTTCTTTCGGGAGTCGGTGCACAGCATCTTGTCCGTGATGGTGTTGTCGTGGTAGGGCCGCTTGTTGCACTCCTCCCGGCTTTTCACCGGCCGCTCCACCTGCTGCAGCACGTCCGGCTTCCGCCCGCTGTGGCTGGTGAAGCCCCAGCCGGCCGCCTCGCACAGGGTCCCGGGCGGGACATCCACGTCCTGCCGCTGGAAGGGCAGGATCTTCACGTGCTCGCTGAGGGTCGCCTTCTCCTCCAGCTGTTGTGGGAGGCAAAGGGGCAGAGGTCACGGCCGGCGCAGGGCTGGCGGAGCCTGGGACCCGCCGGGCCGTGTCCGGCGCGGGCAGAGGGCAGAGGGGCAGCGCTCACCTGGAGGAGCAGGAGGTCGTCGTCGTTGGTCTCGGTGTTGCTGCCGGGGTGGCGCACCGCGGCGCGCACCGCGTACAAGCGCTTGTGCGGCTCCGGCTGCGAGAGCGAGTGGGCTCCCAGGAGCACCTGGAAGGCCTTGCCCTTCCTGCCGGAGATGGAGAGGGAGGCTGCCGCGCACGGGGCTGGGAGGAGGGTGCCCTCCTGCCCCCCCCCGTGCAGCCCAGAGACCCTCCCTCCTGGCCCCTGTGGGTCAGCCCGGGGGCCCGATGGGCCCTTGGTGGGGCTGAAGGGAAGCCCGGCACTCACATGTCCTCCATGCAGTGTGCGGCGCTCAGCACCCACTGCTCGGCGATGAGGAGCCCGCCGCACACGTGCTGCCCGTCCACCTGCAGCGAGGCCATGTAGGGCCTCTGGTGGGGCCCGGCGCTGGAGCCCCCCAGGATGCGGCCCCGGGGCCTGGACGCAACTGGGGGGAGAACAGGGGTTAGCGAGATGCCCCCCGGCCCGGCAAGCCCCTGGGGCGAGGGCACGGCCAGGCACTTCAGGTCATGCCCTGTCCTGCCCCCCGGTGTCCAGCACGGGGGGAGCCGCCAGGAACCGCAGCTGGGAGCCGGGGGGCAGGGGGAAAGCGGCGGGGAGGCGGGTGCTGAGCCGCCCGCCTGAGCCCGACGGCGGGGGAGCGGGCCCCGGGCTCCCGCTCTAGCGCCCGCACCCGCTTGCGGCCACAGCGCCCCTCGCCTCGGCTTCCCTGTCTGCGGGATGGACCGGCAGGCTTTCACTGCGGGAAGGGCAGGGCTGACTTGTGCCAAGGGAGCCGCGGCGATTCTTGGAAAAGCGCCCGGGGGCGGTCGAAAGAGGGGGCCGTGTCTAGTTTCCCCATCCCGGTACAGCCCCTGCCTAGCTCCCCACTGCTCGCCCCCGAAGCAGTCCGGGACGGGTGCGGGGAGAGGCAGGAGGGCGCCCGGGACTCACCGCACAGCAAGGCGCCCAGCAGCAGAGCCGGTGCCAGGAGGGCAGCGGGCCGCGCCATGCCGGCCGCGGGGCTCGGGGTCCGGGCTGGCGACGGCTCTGGCGGGAGCGAGGCAGAGCCTCCCTTTTATCCGCGCACCGCGGGCGGGCGCGGGCGGGGACGTCCAGGAGAGCCGAGGGCGGCAGGAAGCCGCGGCCGGCTGCTGGCTGCCCCGGTGGGCCGGGCCGGGCCGGGCCGGGTCGGGTCGGGCGTCCGGCTGCCAGCTGCCAGCTGCCGCGGGAGGAGGATGCGGCCTCTCCCCGCACCGGCGGGGGCGTGGGACTCGGCTTCCCTCCAACCGGGGCCGCGCACCGGGGCTGTGTGCGCGACCTCTGCCGCCCTCCCTTATCGCACCTCCTGCCCGGGCTCCGCGCAAGCAGCACAGCTGCGGGGTGCCGCTGCGGCCAAGCCCGGTGGGCCACCCCTGGGGGCGCCGGCGCACCCCCCCGAGCCCGCGGCAGGCGCCTGCTCCCCGTGCGAGGCCTCCAGCTGTAGGCCGAGGGCTTGAGGGAAAGGCGACCCGCACCAGCGAAACGGGGGAGGCCGCCGCTGCCCCTGCCCGGCCGGGGGGATAAGCGGGGCGCAGGCGGGCACAGGAAGCGGGGGTGCAGCACCCGCGGGCGCCCGGCGCAGGGTGAAGCCCGCGGCCCTGCCCGGCTGCGCCGCCGCGCCGGCACCCGCCGCTAGAAGGAGCCCGGAGCCCAGGCTCACGGCCGGCTTCCAGCCGGGAGCTCTGCCCTCCCTCCCGGGGCCGGGAAGAGGGACGGCGGCTGGGCTGCCGAGACGTCTCTCCAGCTCGCAGCGCGGTCCTGCAGCGCGGGGTAAGACCCGGGCACCCCGCCCGGGCACCGGCCCTCCAGCGCCGCGCTCCGGCCCTGCGTGGCGCCGGCCGCCGTCCCTCCCTGCCTGGCAGCAGGGTCCGGGCCGCCGGGGAGCCCCGGCCCCCTCCCTCGCAGGGCCGCGGTGGCTCTGTGTCCTCCCGCTGCTCAGCGAAGCAGAGCTGGGAGGCTCCTGCTTGCTTCCAGCCTGGGCGCGCTCCCCGCCAGCTCCTTCTTCACACCCCCGGCATCTAGCCCAGTTGCTGCAATGGCACCGCACGCTCTCCGCCGTGTCCGTTGTGCCCTGCGCGTGACTCGCACGCCCCCGAGGCTGAGGGGGCATAAGGGAAGCGGGGGGGGGGGCGTGTGAGAGGAGGACAGAGAGCACTGGCACACGGGAGTGACCCAGGTGGTGTCCAGGATTACTCTGGCCTGTGTGCGTGCCTGTGTG
>NW_017728919.1:305466-319943 GCF_001723895.1 Crocodylus porosus | reverse complement strand
GCCCCGGGGCGGCGGCGGGAGCCCCCGGGCGCCCGGCCCCGGTTCGGGGGGCAGCGCGGCGCAGCGGGACGAGCAGGGGCTGAGCTGGGGGGCTCTGACCGGCGGCCACGTCCCGCCGGCCTCAGCTGCCCATCGTGGCCTCCTCCATCGTGAGCCTGTACTTCCTGGAGCTGACGGACCTCTTCAAGCCGGCCAAGGTGGGCTTCCAGTGCCACGACCGGGCCCTCTCCATGCCCTACGTGGAGACCAACGAGGAGATGATCCCTCTGCTCATGCTGCTCAGCCTGGCCTTCGCGGCGCCGGCCGCCTCGGTGAGTGCGGCCCGGGGGGGCAGCTGGCGCCACGGGCCTCTCCGGGCAGTGCCCAGCCGCGAGGGCGCGGGGTCGGTGCCCGGGCCCTGCTCCTCGCTGAGGCCTGCCCCCTCCTCCTCCCTGCCGGCAGATCATGGTGGGCGAGGGCATCGTGTACTGCCTGCAGTCCAAGCTGAAGGGGCGCGGCGGGGCCGAGGGCAGCATCAACGCCGGCGGCTGCAACTTCAACTCCTTCCTGCGCAGGACGGTCAGGTTTGTGGGTAGGTTTGGCTGCGGCACCTTTGCCCTTTCTGGGGGAGCCGGGAGGAGCACAGGCACCTCCAAGGCCTCAGCTCACGACCCCTGGCAATGCAGAGCTCCCTGCCTGAGGACACCTCGGCTTTTCTTCCCCTCCGGGGAAGGAGTCTTCGGCCTTCTCTGCTGCTGCGGGCTCTGCCTCACCCCCCAGAAGTGGCTGCATTTCACCAGGGAAGGAAGGAAGGGGTGGATCTGGAGCACGCCCTTGCCCTTTGCCCCCCAAAAGCCCCAGCGAGGCGGGAAGGGGGCAGGGTGCGGGGGAGGCGCCTGCAACCCCCTCCCGGTTCCCCAGGCGTGCACGTGTTCGGCCTCTGCGCCACAGCCCTGGTGACCGATGTGATCCAGCTGGCCACGGGCTACCACGCTCCCTTCTTCCTCACCGTCTGCAAGCCCAACTACACGCTGCTGGGCATCTCCTGCGACTCCAACCCCTACATCACCCAGGACATCTGCTCGGGCCCCGACCAGCACGCCATCCTCTCTGCCAGGTAAAGACTGAGGCAGGCAGGGCTGGGCAGTTCCCTTGCTGGGGTACCGGGGCCTTCCTCATGCCCTGGCACCCCCAGTGCTGGAGCCGTGGACCCCTGGGCAGGGGCAGGGGCTGGAGCAGGCTCTTCTAGCTCAGCTCCCTTCTCTCCTCGCAGGAAGACTTTCCCGTCTCAACACGCAACGCTCTCAGCCTTCGCCGCCGTCTACGTGTCGGTGAGTTTGCCCTGCACTCGTCTAGGGTGTCCACTTACACATGTCTGTGCAGACACGCTGCAATTTCACCAAGGCTGAGCAAGCACAGCCAGCACCCTTGGAAATCTTGTGTCCCCCGCACGCCTACCGGGCCGCACGGAAACAACAGGGGTGGGGCAGTGCGTGATCCTGCCCGTGAGACCCTCCTGTGCACATGGACACATGTGTGATTTCTTTCTAGGCTGGCCTGCATGGTTTCCACCCCCACTGGCCTCCAACACGCACGCATGCACGCACGCACGCACGGGCAAGCTTGCAAGTGATGCTCTCACACACACGGGGAAACTTGCACGTGATGCTCTCACGTGCACGCACACACACGGATAAAATGCATGTGATGCTCTCATGCATGCATGCACACATGGGTAAACATACATGCATGTGTGCGTGAGCGTGCGCGCACACACACGCGTGCACTGCCCCACCAGGGAAATGCAAATGCCCCTCTGACACATTCATGAAGTGAAAGCACACGGAGTGCTTTGCCCATGCAGGTACCCGGGGTTTTCCTTACACGTATGCACACACAAGTGCCCACACCTGCACAGCTTTCCCTACGCACGTGTGCAAAACCCCTTAAAGCACAGGTGTGCCTCCAACCCTGGGGAACAGAGGTGTTCCTGGGAGAGGAAGGGGCTGCCTGCCCTGCACCCCCTTGGCTTCCAGGCACTCGGTGCACCAGCACCCCCGGCCCGCGGCTCTGATCGGCAGCTCCCGCCTTGCTCTGCCCCCTTCCAGATGTACTTCAACTCCATCATCTCGGACAGCACCAAGCTCCTGAAGCCCATCCTGGTCTTTGCCTTTGCCATCGCCGCCGGCGTCTGCGGCCTCACCCAGATCACCCAGTACCGCAGCCATCCCATCGATGTCTACGTGGGCTTCCTCATCGGCTCTGGCATTGCTGCCTACCTGGTGAGTGCCCCTGCCTGGGCTGGGAGCCCGACGCTGGGAGCAGAGCCCCTTTGGCAGCTGGCCCAGGCCGGGCATGAAGGGCTGGGGCAGGGAGCGCCCTCAGCCCCCCCTCCAGGAGCATCTCAATGCCTCCTGCAGCAGGGCAGGAGAGAGGCTCGCTCCCAGCCCCTCGTTAGCGGGGAGGCCAATGCCCCTCGACCCCTGTCCTTGCAGGCCTATCACGCAGTGGGCAACTTCCGCGCGCCCACGGAGAAGGCCCCGGCTCAGGCGCCGGCCAAGGACGCGCTGCGGGCGCTGACGCAGCGGGGCCACGACTCGGTGTACCACCAGAACAAGTCGGTGAGCACGGACGAGCTCAACCCCCAGACCCGGCTGGACGAGGTGAACCGCCAGGTCCAGCGGGAGAAGAACTCCCTGGGCAGCCTGAAGCGGGCCAGCGTGGACGTGGACCTGCTGGCCCCCCGCAGCCCCATGGGCAAGGAGAACATGGTGACGTTCAGCAACACGCTGCCCCGCGTCAACACGCCCTCGCTGGACGACCCGGCGCGGCGCCACATGACCATCCACGTCCCCGTGGACGCCTCCCGCTCCAAGCAGCTCATCACCGAGTGGAAGCAGAAGTCGCTGGAGGGCCGCAGCATGACGCTGGCGGAGGAGGCCGGGAGGGCGGGCGCCGAGGGCCCGGGCGGGGAGGACGACGACCACATCCCGCCCTCGCTCTACCCCACGGTGCAGGCGCGCCCGGCCGAGCGGGCCGCAATGGGGCCCCGGGTCCTCATCCAGCCCCGGCCGGGCGCCTCGCAGCTGGTGCACATCCCCGAGGAGAGCCAGGGCAACGTCAACCTGTCGCCCAACAGCAGCTCGGCCGTGAGGGCCAAGTGGATGATGATGGCGGAGAAGGGGGCGTCCCAGCGCGTGGCCAACCCGCCCCGGCTCATGCAGGTCATCGCCATGTCCAAGCAGCAGGGCCTGGTGACGGTGACGCCCAAGCACTCGGAGACGTCCTCGTCTTCCACCAGCTCCGACTCCTCCCAGTACCGCTCCCCGTCGGAGCGGGACAGCTCCAGCATCGTCACCATCGACGCCCACGCCCCCCACCACCCCGTCGTCCACCTCTCCTCCGGCAACGGGCCCTGGGAGTGGAAGGCGGCTTCCAAGGGAGCGGACGGGCCGGACGCCTACGAGCTGAACGAGATGGGCAAGGATTACCGCGGCTTCCGGCCCACCAAGAGCGCCGGCGTGTCCCCGGGCTCCTCCGTCAGCGACATCGAGCAGGACGAGCCGCGCTACGGCAGCGTGGCCACCATCAACGTGGCGGCGGGCGGTGGCGAGGAGAGCCTGCTGGGCACGGCCAGCCGGGAGTCCACGTTGCGGAGGAAGCCGGCCAGCCTGGCGGGCGGAGAGAAGGACGGGCAGGCGGACAGCGAGACGGACAACTACTACAAGAAGATCCAAGCCAACCGGAGGTTTAAGGAGTAACCCACGGTCCCGGCCCCCAGCCTCCCCCAGCTGCAGGGAGCTTTGTAAATACCTGCTTCCTCGGGCGTCTCGTCATCACGCGGCCCGAGACGCCCGGGGAGGGGCGCGGAGCAGCATTGAGGGGCTGGGGTGTTTGCCAGGGACTCGATGGCGTGGGAGAGGACTGCACGTTGGGGGGGGAACTGCTGGGGGGACGCGGCTGCTCGCGGGACCCTGCCCCAATCGGCACTCCCCTTGGGGGCCGAATTCCCCAGGGACGAGGCTAATTTATCCTGACTTGGCGACTGTGCCTGGGTGCGGAGAAGGGCGATGGCAATGCCCAGAGGCACCTGAACCCTGGTGGGCGCCTGCCCCCGGCCCTGCCTTGCCGCTGTTAGGCACTGGACGGAGGCGCAGCTGGGGGACGCCGGCTCTGCGATGCCGCGTGGATGGAGAGCGTCCGTCCAGTGGCTGAACTCGACCCTCTAAATATGGCATTGGTTGGAGATGGGGGTGGAGGGGGCCACCACAGAGACCCCTGCCACACCTCTCCAAGGGGCTGGATTGCTGCAGCAGGGGGTCCAAGCCTGGCTGTGGCCCACAGAGGCACCCAGCAGTTGCTTGCGGGCCTGGGGGAGCACGGGGGGCTGCGGGGCCTTGCTGTGGTCTCAGTAACCCAGTTGGGGTCATTGGAAGAGGGGTTTTGGGCAGGTACCAGAGCTGCCCTGCGTCTGCTGGCACCATCGAGGGGCTCGGGATCCCAGCCCAGGAGGATGGAGCGAGTGCGCAGGACAGTCCCACCCTCTGCCACGGGTGCAGCCGTGGTCTGGACTTGGGCTTTGGGGGGTCTCGCGGCTGGGCAGGGCCGGAGACAGCGGCGGGCAAATATGAGCATGCATGTGGGAGTGTGGGGGGGGGGAGGGCTGTATTGTGGGAGAAGTACCCCCTCCAGGACAGGGTGGGAGCCCAGCAGGGCTCTCGATCGGTGCTGGGGGAAGGAGGGCATGGTAGGTTGTAACACTGGGGACCGGGAGAGGGGGAGCCTGTGCCGGGTGACCAGAGCCGAGTTTTCTTACGTTTCACCCAGACCAGGTGCTATAACTCGGCCTCCAGCGGTCGGCTAGAGGCTCTGGGGTTACAGGGGCGGGGGGCGATTAGGGGGTGCTGCTCTGATCCTCCTTCCCAGCCATTGCTGGGAGGCTTCGTGGGACAGGCAAGAGGTTGGGATGTACCCCGATCCGGCGGTCGCACCCTACGGCACTCGGTGCCACGCTGGGGTGGGAGGGAGGGGGGTTTCTGCGGTCAGAGACACCGCGCTCTTGGCAGGGCGGGCGCCCTGCCGCCAGGAGCCCCAGGGCTCCTGGGGGGATCCAGGCAGGGCTGGGGGGCTTGCCCCCTACTTTGTAAAGGTGTCTATCAGCCACCGCCTGAACTTGCTGGGATTTTAAAGAAATAAAGACCTGAACCTTTGGTGCCTGCTGTGTTGGGAAGCGGGGAGCAGCCGGGGACTGGAGACCCCCATTCAAACCCCCGCACGCCAATTCTCTCCTGTCTCCCCATCCCGGTGCCCGAGCAGCACCGTGACGCAGCCCTGGGCCCCAGGGAAACGTGCTGGAGCGGAGGGAATCTGGCCCCCCCCGGGCCACACGTGTCCAGAGCAGCCGTGGGCCGTCAGCTGGCTCCGCGCCTGGCGCGGTTCCCTTGGGTCGGCTCCCCCGGGGCTGTCGCGCGGGAGGTGCTGCTTGCCGGCACGCTCCCCTGACGCAGGGAGAGGACCCTGGTGTCCCGACTGCCCCCAAGCCCCTTTTCCGATCCTCCCCCACCCCGCGCAGCGGCCAAGGGGCGCATGCACCCATTCCCCAGGCTCCCCCGACCCTCGCGGGGCCTTGCCCCTGGCCTGCCCGCATCGGAGCTGAGCCCCCTGCGTCTATCCAGCGTGGGGAAGGGAAGGGAAGGGAAGGGAAGGGGGCTGCCACTCTCAGCTCTATGGGTGGGCGTACCATCCCCTGCTTGCTCGCTGCTTTCCCTCCATTTGCTCCATCTGCCGCACTGTTTATTTTTAACCCGATTCTCACAGCCCGGGCCCTGACGCGTGGGGATGGGCACGCCGCTCTCACAGCCCCAGCACCGTCTCACCGCCACCCAGGGCCTCTGGCAGTGACCCCCAGGGCCTTAGAGCCGCAGGGCTGCTCCAGCCCCTCTGGCTCAGCGCAAGAACTGCTCAGGGTCACAGCCTCTGATTTATGAGCGGGGAAACTGAGGCACGCAGGAGTCCGGCCGCCCTCTCCTTCCCTACCTGGGGCGGCTCATCTCCCCTCCCCCAGGCGCGGTGCGGCACACTGGATGCACAAGGCTGGGCACGATTGATGAGCAGCAACAGGAGGCTGGAGCACCACAACAGGTGGAGAGCCCGCTTCAGGCCAGGAGTCAGACCCAGGCGCACGCTCGGGGTGGACGGACGGACGGACAGATACACAGGCACGCAGGGGGTCCGGCGAGGAGGCTAACGGGGCCCCGTGGAGTTGCTGGCACTCTGGTTCCCCACCTGGCCTTGGAGCACGTGTGGGCACGACCACGGCAGAGAAAGGCGAGGGACAGAAGTTGCACAGAAACCAGTTTACGTGATCAGAAACTGATGTAAACAGGTAACAGAACAGAAGTTCGGTTCAAAACGTCTGAAAACGGTTTAAGATAAGCCTGGTTGAACACAGCACCAGACTCGACTGGTTTAGGTCATGGCTTAGGAAACTTCTGTCCCAGTCCAGAGAGCAAGCACTGGGCATCTAGCCCCTGTGCGCCTCCCAGGCCTCCGGCCCGTTTCAGATGCACGCACAACAGCTGCTCCCAGAGATGCTGCACGCCGAGGGCTGTGCACAAGTACTTGTGCAAAGGCACCGCCTCCCTCCCACTGGGCGCAGACACCTTCGTTCCCGCGGTGCCAATGCCCCTGACTGGACCAACCAGAGGGGCCCCCCCCCAGCCCCACCCTGGCATGGCTCCCTGTGCCCCTGGCCAGGGCGTGGGAGAAGCCCACCGCAGCGCCAGCAGAAAAGTGCCGACCCCGGCAGGTTTTTGCTGCGTTGCCATAACAACGGCGAGGCGCCGTGAGCTGGAGCCCAGCTCCGGGAATACATGCAAGGCGGGGGCGAGGCGCAGCGCCCGCTGCCAGGACACCGATCGCCAGGGCTGTGGGGGGTCTCTGCTGCACTCAGCAAAGCTCCCCGCCCGCCCTCACCCCGCCCCCGTGGGACAGCCGTGGGCGCCAACCCCCCACTCCGCTCCCAGCAGGCGATGCCCCTCGTCCCTCCTATCCATCTCCCACTCCCCTTCTCCCCCCAGTTCCTTTCAGGTGCTCAGAGGATGCTGACCCTCTGCTCCAGCCTGGGGCAGAGGGGAGGCAGGGACCAGCCAGGTGCCTGCGGTCAGGAGCAGGTCCGCCCAGGTGCAGCTGGGGCACATCAGGCCGTGACCTCGCGCTGGCTGGGAAGCCCCTGATGGAGCCCACCGGCAGCAAAGTGCTGCAGGGGCTTGCTTTGCCCTCGGACGCTGCCCCGATTCCCCGACCCCGGGGCTGACTTGCAACTGGGCTCCCTGGCACCACACCCCAGCTCTCCGCACTGGCGGCGTAACGTTGCCCCTGCGACGTCCCCATTAGCGGCAGGGTGAGAGAAGTGCCTATCCCCACCACCGTTGCAATCAAGGCCTTCTTCTCCTGGGCGCTGCCCAGGGCTTTGGAGCCCCCCCAGGGGCTCAGCCACTGAAGAGGTGGTATCCTCTCTGACACCTCACAGAGGTGCATCAGCCCACTCCCAGGCATCCCCACCTCTGCCCCCCTCCTTAGGCACCGGCTCTGCCATTCCCATCAGCTCCCCGGTAGCTGGGCCCAGCGGAGGAATGCACCGGAGGCTGGCTGGATTCCTGCCGGTCTCCTTCCCTGCTCCCCATCTCCAGACAAGCGAGACCCCAGCCCCAGCGCAGCGAAGCATCTGCTGTCATTTGTCACAGCTTGTAAATCAGGCTGGAGGGAACAGGCGGGCAGGCTCCGTATCCGATGGGCCCCGTGGGGCCTCAACAGCGAGAAGCTGGAGGAGCTGGGGTGGAGTTCGCTCCGGGTGCAAATTCATGTCGGATCAGATCGCAAGGGCAGGGTCGGAGCAGGGGCCTTGCAAAGCAGCCCTGTGCTTAAAAATAGCGGTGCGAGAGAGAGATGGCAAAGAACGTGTCTTCCGAGCTCAGCTCGACTAACCCAGGTTAAAGCCCAGCTAGGACCAGCACCTGATCTGTGCCTTGCGTGCCCCATGTGGGATAAGCTCAGGAGCAAACTGCTTGCCAAGTCTCACCCACGCACTCAGCACACACCCAGCCCAGCACTCAGCTCTGCAGCGTGATGCTGGAGCCGAGGCACCTTTGTGTTGCGGCGGGTGCATACAGGGATGCAGAAATGCGACCCCTGGGACATCGAGGACAGGAGTGGGGGGAGAGCTCAGCAGTCTGCACAGAGTGCCTTGCACGGTGGCTGTTCCTATTTTTTGCAGAGCGTAAGTTAGAGCAGCCTTGCGGCTGCTCTGGCTGACACCAGAGATGCAGCAGATTCCTAGACGCAGCGGCAGCGCGCAGGGAGGGGGAAGGCGATTTACAGGTAGCAGTAAATCAAAGCCACAATTCCCACAGGCCATGGAGGGGCTGGACCACCTGGTGCAAGACGGACAGCGCGTCCCACTGTCCCCACACCTGTGCCAGGCCCACAGCCTGCTGGGGACCCACCAAAGATCGCAGTAAACTGCTCTCACCAATTGGATTAGCAGTGACTCTCCGAAAGCCTGGGGCTTGCAAACATATGGATTATCGTGACTGCAATGGAAAAGCCATCTGGGGATTAGGGCCAGGATTGTTTACAGCTGCTGGTGATGGGTGTGGGGGGCTGTGACCAAGTCGGGGTGGGGGGCGTTGATCTTTCCTTGCTTGGTGGGCAGCGTTTGTGGCCTGGGGGTCTTGGTAGGTGGGTGCTCACCGGCTGGATGGCTGCGCGCTGGCCTGCTGGACCGTCAGCGGAAGGGCAGTAGATAAGGTCCAGTATTGGCTCCACTGGTTTCTAGCTCTTCAGGCCTGAATTTTCTGGCTGCTCCTCCTGGGTGCCCTGGGGCCCGGCCTCATGAAGAGCTCAGACTCTGGCAGTGTTTGGGGGATGCTTGACTCACAGCAGCAAGGCCCATGCTTGGATCTGTGCAAGCATGGGGGTGCCTCACTTTCACAGATGCATTGGTGCTCACCTCCCCGTGAGACCTGCGGACGCATCGCCTTCTTGCGCAGGGACAGAGCTCCGATTTCTGCCCTGTAACGATGCCGATGACAACCCCCCCCCTTCTGCAGAGCCCGTCCCACACAGGAGAGTATCAGCTGTTTTGGCGGAGGCAAAAAGGCATGGGGGGGCTTGCCCGAGGGCCTGAGATGCAACTGCAATAAAGCTTAGTCAGCTGGGGGGCTAGACGAGCAACCCGCATGGGAAGCATCACCTTGAGCTGCAGCAACCCACACCCCACTGGGTGGGACGGGGGCAGCCTTTAGCTTGGGCCTGGAATGAGGCACAAACCCAAGCTCCTGGATCCCTAGCAAGGCACCTTATCCCTCTGCTACCCACCCCCAGCATCTCCTTTTGCCTCCTGCTGTCCAGCCCACAGGGGCAGGCGCTCGCGTGCTAATGGACCCGGTCACTGCCCATGTGTGGCCATCTGGAGGGGCAGAACGATGCTCTCGGAGGCTCTCCACCCTGCTTTGCAGCTGGAAATTGCTTTACAGCCGCGCTGCCAGGGTCCAGGAGTGGAACAAAGGGAGGCCAGGCCCAGGGCTGAGCGCTCCCAGGACCACAGGTTGGTGATGGAGAAAGATGCAATATCCACCCCCTGCCCCCATCCTTCTAGATGGGGCCGGGGGTGTGTGAGTGTGTGTGTGTGAGTGACAGGGAGGCAATTGGGTTGTAAGAGGCGCTGGTGTCCTGGGTGCTGGGGGGAGGGGAAGCTGCCTGCCTTCCCGCCCCCTCCACATAACACAGTTCTCACAGCTCATTAAAATGATTAATGGCTTCACACTCTGCTTCATGCTTTCTCTGACCCAGCAGTTTCCATAGCAACAGCCATCCCCTGCTATCGTTCTCCATCTCCCCCTACCACCGGCATCCCGTTCCCTCTGCATGGCTGGGGAGGGGGCCAGGGCTGCAGGGCCGCATCCTGCTGTCTCCAGGGTGCTGGTGCTGACCCCCCCTGCCCGGGGGTAGGTTCTGGGAGAAGGAAAAGGAGGGAGGGGAGGGGAGCGACCTGGCTAGGGTGACTCTGCAAGGGGTGCCCTGACCACCAAGACCCTGCTCCAGCCCCTCAACTGTGCTGCCATGATGAGCTGGGCAAAGAACCGAGGCGTCCGAGCGCGGGCACACCGCTCTCCTGGAGCTGGGGAAGAAGTCCCCTGACTTAACAGGCCGCTGATCTACACGCACACACAGGCCATCAGGGCTGGGAAAGGGCACGGCCTTCCTTTACATCCAGGGAAGGCTACAGGTGGGCCATGGGGCGGCCTACACACCGCAGAGACAAGGATCCCCCCCACTTGCCTCTTCTCTGTTGCTTCCAGCCCGAATCCCATGGTCTGATCCCCCGGCCGCGGTCCCGTTTCTCCTCTGCCATGCAGGCGAGGTGTACCTCCAAGGAGCTCCGCGTCGCTCGGCCATCTGGGGACACACGTTGGCTGCATCAGTCAGGGAAGGGCAGCCCCCTGCAACTCAGCCCTGGCGGGGAGGCAATGAAGACGACCTCCTGGGGGGCACCGATCAAACTTGGCATGCTTCTTAACCCCAGGAACCTGCTCCTGCTGCCAGCCTGATGGGAGCTGACAGGGCTCCATGCTGGGAGACAGGACTCTGCCGGGCTGTCACGGGAAGATGGCACTGTGACCTCGCTCGCGCTTTGTAAATAGAGCTCTGACTGAGATGCCAAGAGCCTGGAGGGGTTTTCAAAGCACCTGCGTTGGCAGCAGGAGGAGGCATCATCTGATCCCACCCTGTGCCATTGTGGAGCATCACTGATCCCACCCTGTGCAGGGGAGAAGGCTGCTCTGGGAGAAGCTGGCAGGGATGCCAAGCAGACTTCCTCTCCCCTGCAATGCCCAAACCCCTCCAGTGGGCATCTGAGACCTGGGGGACACGTTGCCATGACAGAAGCTTTTATCCCGTGGGCTGGACAGGGCTATGAGTTCCCCGACACTTGCCACTGTCTTGACTGGGACTTAGCTGGAGTTGGGTTAGGTCCAAGCTCAGCTCTGGCCTGCTGGGTGACATGGGCAACCCTCTTGTGCCTCAGTTTCCCCATAGGTGAGCGATGATACTGACCTCCTTCATGTGGGGCCTTGAGAGCAAAGGAGAGGCACTGGTCCCAGCTTTGGAAAGCATCTTCAGCCAAATCAAATGGAGACACCTGGCATTGGAAATAGAAGTGTCCATGCACAGGTTAACTGCAGACCAAGGAGCCCACTTTACTTTCCCACCTGCAGGTCATTCTGAATCTCCCGTCTGAGCTGCTTACTCCTGGACAAACCCTGAAGGACTCAGGTGCGTGATGCCCATGTGTGGGACCAGCCTTCGCTACTTGAAAATGAAACCAGCTAAGAGGCCACAGACCCCAAGGTAGATCACCTGGCTTCAACTTCAGGCCTGTTTGGATTTGGGATAGCTCATCTGTACATGGTATCCTGAGGTTAAAAACCTCTGCTAGCTTAACCCTGCAGATAAGCTTAACAGGAAGGGCTTGGCTAGTTTGCTAGCAGGCAGCATTACATGGGAAAGAAAGATGCCTCACGTGTGGGTGTTTATTGATATGATGGTAGTACCTAGAGGTCATCGGCAAAGGTCAAGTCCCTGTGCATTAGGAGCCGCATGTTCGCACTGCAAGACAGCTCCTGCTGGGGACATTAGGGCCTCGTTGGACAGAACAGATAGAAGGCAGGCAAGGAAATGACTTGCCCCCAGTCACATGGTTGGGAGTAGAAGCAAAGTGGCATGGAGGCCCATCTTCTGTGTCTGTGCTCTCTGCTGTCAGACTCTGCTCAGGGACTCCTGGTCGCAGGTGCGACTCCTGCCAGCATGATCCTATGCAGCGTCACCACCTCTGCTGCCTGAGCTGGCAGCCAGGAGCTGTCAGGGCTGCCATGTCCTCCTGCGCGCTTCCCACTAGAGCTAAAAACAGCAGGCAGAAACCACCTTGCTATTCCAGCTCACCTGGCCCGACCCTGGGAACAGGTGCAGGACTCGGGACAAAGGTGTAGGCATGACTTCCCACGCGAGTCTCAACGGGGATAACACAGGCCTAGGGTCTCTTGGCAGTGGGAGCCCATCGCTCTTACTGAAATTCCAGGAGAGCAGAGCGCCTAATTCCCTTGGGGTGTGAAAACCCCTGCCCACAGCAGGATGTGCCATGCCTGTCCCCCTCTCTATGGTTTCAACTTCACCTTCAGAGCAAGAGAAAAAGCCGTAAGACCTGGCATCCCACTTTAGGAGCTGCAGGAACAGGGCATTCCTACCTGTTCAACGAGTCCTTCTGCCGAGTGCTTTTCAAAGGGAGTTGGTCTCACACGCAGCCAAGTCTAGAAAGAACAACTGATCCTATCATCTAACAGCCTGTTTAACCAGGGAATTAGTTGCCCTCTGATGTCTGGATGTTTTTAGCTTCCTCTGTTGACACCCCTCTCTTTCCCTTCTATTTCCAACTGCAGTTAGACATATGCTTTTGATAACGTCCCTTCCTGGGGGCCTCGATGTCAACCCCCAAATCGTCCCTTCCTGCTGCAGAACCGGCATCCTCTCTCTTTGCCGGGACAGCTCTCTTTAATGGCTCAGACTAATGGCTGCAGCTCTCTCGAATCCCACCTTACAAAATCAGCTCAAGATGGAAAGCCCTTATTGATCAGTTCAGGTCCCTGTTAAGGCACATGGTTTGCTACACTACATTTCCTAGGCTTTTATCCAGCGTTGTTTTAATCAAATGCACTGTACCACCATGATTTTTAATTTGGGGGGGGGGGGCGGTGCAGCTTTCTGACTTGCTTATCTACAGAGCTTTCCAACCTGTATAGTAACAACTCGCTAGTGGGAGGCGATTACTGGAAAGTTACCCTCTTCTCTCAATTATCAGCCTTCTTTAAAGTGGCAGTAAGAGAGTAACTAAAGACCAAAGCTGACAAGCAAACAGTAGAGCAGAGCTATTAAGGAGGGAGCTTGCAGGAGGACAGCACTGAAAGATAGAGGAGGACGATTGTAGGAGGTAACCTGTGCCATCCAGCACCACTGCAATACATGTAGAAACAAGAGGAGGGAGGGGGTTTAAAGCATGAAAGTTACCTTGTGCTTCAGTCTCCAAAAGGATAAAAATGTGGAAAGCTTCATCAGAGCATGCTGAGCAAGCCTTGCCGAGGCCCTTAGGGGCGCTAGGACAGGAAGGAAAGGTTATGCTTCCTAGCAAGGACTGAGGTTTTTTCTCACTGGTGCTGTGCCAAGGACTGTTGCCTGCGTAGCAGAGCCCGACAAGACACAAATGTGCATCTGGCTCAGGCGATTGTGATCTGTACAATCTACACAACAAGCTACATCATTCAGGCACACCTGCATTTAACCACCTCTGAAGCCATGGCTCAGCGACTTGGATGCAGACAGGCTTATTTTTGTGCAATAGGTGCTAGTGGGGGGTGGAAAGATCTGGTCTTGGGAGGCTGTAGCCTCTGCACCTTTGTGCTCCGTGCAGTTAGATGAAGGCAACACCACAGAGGAGTTTCCTACAAGCAAAGTCCTGGCTGCTATAGGGAAACTTAACAATAGCCCCCACTGTTGTTTCATCTGCCAAAAAGGTTTTAAGGAAAAAAAAACCAAAAGATTGCTTATAGAACAGAGATTACAGTCTTATCATGGCTTGAGGTGCCAGGTAAGATGCAGTCTTGAGCTTTTTATGCTGCCTTATTCTTTGGTTTTATCATAAAGGGTACAGGAGCTCTCACTTGCCACTAAAAAGGGGGAGCTTTTCTGAGAGTCTCCTCGGTCACAGCATTGCTGCTTTTAAGGGTCCCAAGATGATCTGTTAAAGTAACAGAAAAAACAAATGCCATTGGCAACAGCTGGTTGGACCCCAAATAGTGCTGTTTGGAGGAGATTCGGGACAAGTGATTGCAGCACATTCATACCACAAATCCCAGGGCAAGGTCTTTTGCAGTGACCAGAGCTCCTAATCTCCTGTCAACATGTTGAAGGAGCATTTGATTTTCTTTACAGGGGTGTAGCTTGTAGCCGTGTTGGTCTAAGGACAGGGGCAGACAAGGTTCTCTGGGTGAATCTGAGCTCTTTTATTAGACCAACTTAAGCGCGTTGATTTTTCTTGATGTTTGTGTGTCCTTCATGTGTCAGCCTGGGAATGGAGGGAGTCCAGATGTGTGTCCCGACTGCTTTTTCCTCTAGACCAATACGGCTACATCCTAGATATCGAATTTTAGCCAATTTTTAAAGAGAAACCTTCCTATTTTTCCCTAGGAGGAAGCGACTTTGACCACCTGACACCTGAGATACTGGTCCTGTTTTTGTTCCAGCCAATTTGCATCATCAGAGCCTCAGAAGACAGGTAAGAGACTCTTTACTGGCTAAGAATGGCCTGCCCAGAGCAGTTTTCCATCTATTGACTCCTAAATGAAATCCTATGAAACATGCACTTTCATTTCTATGCAGGAGAACTTTTA